>NC_056734.1:994578317-994818317 GCF_019279795.1 Protopterus annectens | reverse complement strand
ACCATCAAAATATAGAACAGTAAATGACAAACATTGCTATTTTTCTTTAAAGTTGATTTTTAAAGAATTTAAAGTAATTTTTAAAGTTGATTTTTGCAGGGGGACAATTCCCCTTGCACCATTAATGTCTGGGGGTGTAATCCCCCACACTCCCTGAAATTGTATACAAGAATTCTGAAATTGCCATATCAAGTGAAAAAGGATACTCTTAGAAAATGCAATCTGGGGATTAATACAAGTTACTCCACACAAGTTCCAGAATATAGAAGAGTTACCAAATTTTCAGGTCTTGGAAACCTTTACTAGCTGTGATACGGAATTGGCTACTTGACACCACTGAACTTTTAGGGCCCACTGTAATACTCCCATGCAATACCTGGCATTGGAAAAACATGAATAGACAGTCTCATGAGCCCCAAGAGTTTGTGATATAGAGAAATGAGGACTTAATTAGACTGTATAATCTGATTTACAACACTATGTAATGGAAGTATCTTGTCTGATGGGGAAAAAAAAGGTAGGTTGCAGGACAGAATGGCCACTGTGCATCTGACTGATGCAACTATATGACAGGCTCCATATAACACTATGCAGTGTTCACTGGGATTCCTAAAGACTGGAAGAGAGTAAAAAACAAACTAGTTTGGAAAGTTAGACAGCGCCATATTAGAGGAGCCAGTAGGTTAAGAAACCACCATCACCCTTAGTAGCCCTTGGTTTACTGCAACAATGGACCTGCATTTCATGAATACAGTGGGAGCTTAGGTGAGCCCAAACAAAAGTGGCTGTGCTGGTAACGTTGGTGTCCCAGCAAGAAGTGTAGAATGCCCCAGGACTCTTTGGTGATTTTTCACATAAAGGTAGGCAACTGGCTGTGGCTGGCTACTCCAGTGAGTTTAGTGATCGGACGGCATTCTGAGGCTCACACTTGGAGCTAACTTCAGATGTGCAACACAAAGCATGATCATCTAGTGGGATTTGCCTTGCTAGGTGGCACAGACATGATGGCCACACAGGGGTCGAGATCAGAAACTTCACTGGTAGTAGACACGGGGGCTGGACAAGCTCCTCAGCAAAACTGGTATCACCAGACTGGTCTCTGCTGAATTTGAAAGTTCCAGGGTCTCTTTTTTTGGGGGGAGGGGTGGGTTGGACTTCTGTGCCACCTTGTTACTTTAAAGTCTGCAGACATGGTGGAAGACTCTAACAAAGACGTAGATTTCTGTTTGGCCTGGTACACCTGGAAGGCTTTCAGACTTCTCTTAAAAGTTTTCAGGTACAACTCTAGCACATATTGCATTTAACCATGTCATTCTCTCTGCTATGGCTGAAAACATGCCAAGTCTTTGTATAGAATTTGGGGACGGAGGCACACACAGTAACATTCTCAGGAGTGGGCATACCCCACACGTGTCTGAAGTCCATTTTTGGATATCTGCTTAACATATACATAGTCACAAACTAAAATACAACAATAAGCAAAATAAACTTGGTCTCCAAAGGTGTACCTAGCTGCTCATAATCTTTAGTAGTAGGCCTATACTAACATTGGACTGTGACATACTTTCATGAGGCAAACACTTGCATGGCAAGCAAACTGGAGATAGTGTTGGCAGATGCCACCTACATATAAAGCATGTAGAAAATTTTGAGATAAGGCAATGTCAACTTGGCCATGGGGGGGAAGAGTTGTTCTCAACTCTGAAAGTCCAAATGTACTTTGGTCTCCAGCAGTGATGGAGATACTTTGCAAGTTATGACTGCAACAGTGACTCAAGAAGAACATCTACCACTTATCAGTTTTTCCTTGAAAACATTTCCATAGTGGAATTTAAATGTGACAAGCACTGTGGAAGCCATTATAACCTCCCAGTTTGTTATTTTCATCTCCTGGTGCTGATCAGACAACTGTTCACATCTGTGGGAATATTTGGCTTCAGTTTTTCTGTGTTTTTGTTAAAATAGGTTTTTCATGCCAAACACTGAATATATTTCAAAATGGAAGACCTCTTTGACTTCAGAGTATGAGTTGCTAGGTTGTTAGCTGTTGGCAAGATCAGAGGAAATGTACTAAAATGTCTGGCTTTGAGGAAAATGAACCCTGTATTAGACTGAGACTGAATTAATGTCTCCCACTAAAGCAAACAAGAGGAGGAGGAGTACGAAAGAAAAACAGCATTTCTTAAGATATTAGAAAATATTAAGGTACAACCCAATACCTTAATTATGGGCGATTTCAACTACCCCACCATCAACTGAGAAAACTACTCATGTACCAATTCATTCACTCAACGTTTTCTGGAATTCATAAATTCCAATGCCTTGGATCAGCTTGCCCACACCCCCACCAGAGTTAGCAATATCCTGGACATGGTCATTACCAATATGGGTAACCAGTGTTCCATGCCAGAGGTCAAGACTTCACTGGTTAGATCTGACCACAAGCTAATCACCCTAGACCATCCATATTCCACCCCCACCCCCATTAAGGAAACAACCATCAAAACTACTCCAAAGTCAACTTCATGCTTCTTAAGACAGAAGTGGCAAACTTCACGACACCCATGTAGACAGAAAATAGAGGTGCGACTGCTGAATCTTACACAATTGCACTGTATAAGCACATACACGTGTGCATAGATTGTGCCATCCCCAACAGAACCAAGACGCTATCCTCCAAAAAAAAGAAGCCAATCTGTTGGTCCCCTGCCATAAAGAAACTCTACAACAGAAGGAAGAAGCTGTTGCAAAAAAGTAAAATCCCAAGATTGGAGGAACTGCCTGGTCAGCTTCAGCAAGAAGCTGAGATCCCTCATAAAATACTCCAAAGCCAGTTATGAAAATAAAATTGCCACCGATTCCAAAGACAACCACAAAGCATTCTACAGCTATGTCAAGAATCTCAATGGCAGCACTCAGATCTGTTCTGAGCTACAGCACAATGGCACTAAATATACAGAACCAACCGATATTGCCAACATCACATCCTGGCCGATAGGGTCAGTGCTAACTTTACTCCCCTCTCAACCTCTAAAGGGCCCATCTTAATACCGGAAGAATGCAAAGCCCCTGTAATCACGGATGAACAAATAAAGATCACACTCTCCAAAGCGAAGAACACAGCACCCACGGAACCAGACAACATCCCAGGCTGCATACTGCGCTAACTACAGAACGAACTGGCACCCCACCTAAATACCATGTTCAATCATAGTCTCATCTCAGGCTCTGTGCCTACTGAATGGCGCATAGCGACGGTTATCCCACTCCACAAAGGGTCTATATTATATTCTCGAAAACAGACAATGTTGAATCCAACACTGTTGACACAAGAATAGGGAATGTGCAGAACATCGAACGGGTAAACGGAAATCTCCATAAGGGGAAGAGCTCCGTTTACTTCAATGCATTGCGGTCACAGAGTTGGTATATTTAAGTAGCAGGGGGTGGGGGGTGCAGGGGGACTTGCCCCCTGCCTAATACCTTTAGATTTTCTTTTTTTTAATTTATTTTTCTGAACATTCAAAATTTTAATAGTTTGATCATTAAAGGTCGACCTTTAGTGATTCGAGCTATTAAACTTTCTATGTTCTAATATAGACCCCTCCACAAAGGGAGTGGCACCATGGACCCCGGAAACTACCGCCCCATTAGCGTGACAAGTCTGGTCTGCAAGGCCATGGAACATATCATCTTGGAGCTTATAAACAAAGATATAGGTAACCTCCAAACCCTGGACCCCACTCAGTTTGGGTTTTTAAAAGGTAGATCATGTCTACTAAACCTGATTGACTTCTCTGAAGCAGTCACTAGAGCCACAGACAAGGGCAAGGTAGTGCACACAGCCTATCTTGACCTCGCAAAGGCTTTCGATACCATCCCCCACTTGGAACTATAGATAAACTCACTAAACTGGGCATAAATCCCTATGTCACAAGATGGGTGGCCAAGTGGCTCACTGACAGAACCCACACAGTAAAAGTAGCAGACTCCAACTCCGACTTCAGACCAGTGACGAGTGGAGTACCGCAGGGTTCAGTCCTGGGTCCTCTCCTGTTCAGCATCTACTTCTCTGAAGTGCAGACCAACACAGATGGTCTTTGGCTAACAAAGTTCACAGATGACTGCAAACTGGGAGCCATAATAGAATCACATAATGATGTAGACATTTTACAAAAGTGCCTCAGAGACAGATGCTTGGTGTCAAAGTCATGGCCTCAAGCTCAATGCCAAGAAGTGTATTGTCATTCCCTTTGGGAAAAACTCAGTACCCATGAACTACTACATAGGCAGTAGCTCACTAAACACTGAAAGTGTGATAAGAGACCTCGGGACAAAGGTGGACAGTAGTCTCTCCTTTGATAACCACATCGCCACAGTAGTCAGGAAATCCTTCTATGTGGCACACCTCATCACAAAAGGGTTCTCCTCTAGAAAAAAGGAGGTCACTGTTCCTTCTCTACTCATCTCTCATCAGACCCATTATAGAGTACAATGCCCCGTTTGCCATGTATCTCACAAGACACCTACAACAATTGGAAAGGCCACAGAAATACCTCACTAAGGGGATTACCAGCCTCAAACAAATGCTATACCTAGACTGTCTCAAAAGAACTCCAGCTCTACTCTGTCGCATATCACCTACTCAGAGGCAGTCACTGCCTAACATACAAATCTATGTCAAACCCAGAGATGTTGGACATATTACACTTAAAGAAATCTCAGTCTCTCTGAACCACACGCTCCAGGGACCTAAACCTTGTCACCACAATAAACAGAACATGCTGGAGTGATATTTTCCTATCCCAAAGACTTCCCATACTCTGGAACAAACTACCCATTCATGTCAAGCAAAGCTCCTCATTGGCCCTCTTTAAGAAAAATCTTGACGACTGGATGGGAAATAGAAAATTCATCCTGGGGATCACTTCTGTGGCACTTTTTGACAGGGGCACAAGAAAATAATTTTCTTGGGTGGCGAAAGTCAGGGAACCTTTTTGACTAGGCTTATATAGGCCCCAGGTCTGATAGCCTAGTACCTACCTATGAATCAATAGCCAATAAGTTGGAGAAAAGGAAAACCACACTACTCTGGCTAAGGTATGTCAGGAAGGTCATTCAATATTGGAGGAAGGTCACAGAGAGGCTGACATTTTGTTTTAGACCAAAATAAATAAAATACATGCTGAAATTTTCAAAACCAGTAGCTCTCTTACTGATAACATTACTACCAATATCCTGGCAGATCGATTTAGTGCCAACTTCAGCCCCCTCTCACCCCCTAAAGGGCCCATCTCAATACAAAAAGAAATTCCAGTAATCACGGCCACACAGGTAGAAACTGTACTCTCCAAAGCTAAGAATACAGCATCCATGGGACCAAATGACATCCCGGGCTGTGTACTACATGAACTGCAAAATGAACGGGCATCTCACCTAAGTGTCATGTTTAATCATAGCCTCACCTCAGGCTTCGTGCCAATGAGTGGTGCACAGCTAAGTTATCCCACTCCATAAGGGGGGAATCCACCTTGAATCTCGGGAACTACCATCCCATCAGTCTGATGAGCCTGATCTGCAAGGGCATGGAACGCATTATCATGGAACTTATAAACAAAGACACTGGTAGCCTTCAAACACTGGACTCCACCCCATTTGGGTTTGTGAAGGGCCGATCTTGTCTCCTGAACCTGAATGACTTTTTTGAATCAGTCTCCAGTGCTGTGGACGAGGGTGAGGCAGTCCACACTGCCTATCTGGAACTCGCCAAGGCCTTCGACACTATTCCTCACTCTGGAATCAAAGATAAACTTACTAAGCTGGGCATAAATCCCTACGTCTCTCGATGGGTTGCCAACTGGCTTACTGACAGAACCCAGACTGTAAAAGTAGCCGACTCCAAATCCAGCTCCAGACAAGTGACAAGTGGAGTACCTCAAGGTTCAGTCCTGGGACCGCTCTGGTTTGGCATCTACTTCTCTGAAGTACAGGCCAACACTAAGGGACTCTGGCTAACAAAGTCCACAGATGACTGCAAACTGGGTGACATTATTTAATCCCCAAATGATGATAATGTGGACATTCTACAAAAGGGCCTTACAGAAACAGATGCTTGGTGACAGAGCCATGGGCTCAAGCTTAATGCCAAGAAATGTATGGTCATCCTCCTTGGGAAAAAACATGTACCCATGAATTACCACATAGGTGCCAGTACACTAAACACCGAAAGTGTGATGAGAGACTTAGGGACACAGGTGGACAGTGGTCTCACCTTCGATAACCACATCGCCACAACAGTCAGGAAATCCTTCTATGTGGCACACCTTATCACTAAGGGCTTTTCATCCAGAAAAAAGGAGGTCATTGTCCTACTGTACTCATCGCTCATTAGACCCATTAAAGAGTACAACGCCCCGTTTGGTATGTACCTCACAACACATCTGCAACAGCTGGAAAGGCTGCAGAAATACCTCATTAAAAGAATCACAGGCCTAAAGCAGATGCCCTATACTGACCGTCTAAAAAAACTCCAGCTATACTCTGTGGCATATAGTCTACTCAGAGGTGATCTCTGCTTAACATATAAAGCCATATCAAACTCTGAGCTGTTGGACATGCTCCACTTAAAGAAATACCAATCCCTCAGAGCCACACTCTCCAGGGATCTAAACCTTATCATCACAATGAGCAAAACATGCTGGAGGGATAGGTTCCTGACACAGAGACTCCCATACACTGGAATAGACTGCCCATACATGTCAAGTAGAGAGCCTCCTTGGCCCTCTTCAAAAGGAACCTTGACGATTGGATGGGAGATAGGAAATTCACCTCGGGGATCACGTTAGTCACCCAGCTAGACAGGGTCCAGGGAAGAAATATCCAGGGAATTGTTATGGCTAGGCTTGCATAGGCCCTAGGGCCAATTGCCTAGTACCAACCTATGAACCATTAACAGGAGAATGCGGCTGATAGAAGACTTGTTAATGGAACAATCTGATGCAAACCAGCACCTTCTGAGAGAACCACTATGGAGAAAACAGTGGAGCTGGGGGTAAATCAAGAACAAATAAAATAAAACTTCAGAGTTAAGAAGATCACTCCTACAAGGATACCAGATTTTCAGCCATCCCAGAACAACTTGGAAGGGAAAAACAGTATAGACTTCCTAAGGAAATGCTAGAGTGAATGGATGAATATCTCCATGGCTGACATACATTTGGAAAGAGGACACAGAGTGGACTCCACTCGAGGTGGCCCAATAAAATAAACCAGACCAACTAGAGTACAATTCAGCACCTGTCTACAGAAAAGGCAATTTTATCAAAGCTTTGTATGAAGAAAAATGTACACAATACTGGGAACATTAGAATATGCACAGACCATGACTACTCAAGTGCTCAAATGAGTTAAGAGAATGCATTTATCCCTGCAATATAAATGTGTATGGAGATGTGCAAGAGATTTAAAATGTGCCCAGAGATTTTCAGGACCTTTTTCCCCTCTGGGTGCAAAGATGTACTCAGATCCTGGCCAAGCAATTGGAGATTTGAAGAAGAGAGAAAATGAACTGGAGAAGGGTTCGAATAAAAAACTGCAAGGTGAATCAAATCAAAAAGGGACTAAAAAAGACAAGAAACACACAAGAGAATACCATTAAAAAACATTTCCTTTATTTAACAGAAAACCATCAGAAAGGACAAAGTGACTACAAAAGAGTGGCAGGCTTAAGGAATCTGACAACTCTACCTGATCTTAGACTTGAAGCGGACAGTTTGGAATAAGTAAAAGTTGACCTGTTGCATACTGACTTCCTAATTTTAGTTAAAAATCAATAGATTTTATATCAGTTTCTCCATTTACAGGTATATAAATTTAGCCTAGATAATGTTTGCATGCCTGAGCTAAAGGAAAATAACAAGGGGGGATTTCAATTGATTTAAGATTGTGAAAACACACTACCACTGTGCTTTGCATATTTCTTACACCCTACACTGATGGAGAGAACTGATATTGAAAATGCATGAATACAGTTATAGTGTGGTTTGCTTTCATGAAAGGGAGAAAGACTGTACCTATATTTGTTCAAACAAGTAAAATAAAATGTGGTGTGGGGTAGGGAGTTCTAGCTGAGGGAAACACTGATTGGTTAAGTGAGCTATGCACATTAATAAAGCATGTAGAATCAAATGAATCTGGATAAGTAACATATACATTAATGAGTAGACAGCACAATTAACCTCTAAATTCGAACAAAAACTGTTAAAGGTAAAGTGCTTTGCCAGAGTTTAGTCAGATGCAAAAAGGTGCACGTACAGTCAGTGCTGACAAATAGCAAGGCAGAGTGAAATTTTTAAATGTGAAAGGCATGGAGTTTTTCTAGGTCTGTATTTCTCATACTACAAATAGAACTCACAATCGACCCTCCTAGTTGACATCTAACAACTTTCTACAAAATAGCAAAAGTAAAAAGGGATGTTACCCAATGGGCCACTTATCTGGATAAACGATAGAAGCAGAGGTACCAATGACCAAATGGCAAACATACTGACAGATGCACTACCTGCGTTCAGGCTGGTGGTGAGACCGTCTGAAAATCCACATTCATACATACATCTATATATCCCAATCCATACAAGCTGCAGTCATGCACTGAACGTACAACTTAAAGAAGGTAAAATTTTGGTACACCAGCTGGACATCAACGTTGACGATCCATTTGTCAGGAATACTGCAACACTGATTTCAGTAGGCTCCTAAAATAATGCTGAGCTAACACAGACTTGGGGGAATACCCAGAAAATAAGACAAAGTGAACAAATGGATGCCCAACTAAGATCTGTCAAGGGCAGAAACGCAGTGTGCTAGTTTCATTAAAATTGGTCTGCAGAGTGAAATAAGAGGGAAACCCTTCTCTGGAAAAATTGTTTTACTTACAATTAACAGGGGCTCAAGTGGTTGGAGTGATTACTAAAACTAGGGCTCTGTATACTGTTAGTTTCTTTTGGGGGTGAGGAAGGGACAAGGAGATAAGAAACTGTTCAACTTCAAAATGTAGGAATGAGTGACATAAAATGATTAAGAATGCCTTAGATTCAAGCAAAGTTAAATATGACATATGAATCTAAAAAGGATATAGAGAAAAAGGTGTTGTGGGAAATATCATCACAGGCACATTACCCACAGCATTACTGGTACATACATCTGACAGAATGAGAATCATTTCATGGAACATTAATGGACCGGCAAATAAAGGTAAAACAGAGCTTTAAGATGCACTGAAAGAAGTCAAATAATGCAGCAAGAAACATATCTGCATATTGAGGAATATGAAAGGTTGCTTAGGAAAACCAAGATGCCAGATTATTACTAAAGTCTAAAAGTAACAAGAAGTAGAGGGTTATCTGCCTGTTCAACAGGTTAGCGGGTATATAGATGGAGGTGGAAGTTAGAAACAGCCATGGAAGATATATGGCAAAGACAGATGTAGATGAAAGCAATTACACCGGCAGTTACCTTTTTTGCTTTCAAAAAAAAAAAAAAACAGATACTACACAAATACTTGCTCAGGTAATGGCACTACAGCAGGCTACTGTGATAATGGTGGGAAACTAGAAAGCAATATGCAATAGTATCATTAAATAGGATCAGCAAGCTTCAGAGTTTTGGAAATGTGTGAAGAACCTTGCAAATATGGTTGAGGTTCTGGAAGATATCTGTGAAAGGCTAAGAAAGGTAACAGATGCAAAGAATCTAAGGGTCTGGCAGAAATTTTATTTATTTATTTTTTATTTATTACATTTGATGACTGGGTATATGTCTGACTAGGCCAGTGGCCTGTTTTCAGCACAGACCTGGGGAGAAAAGCTCCACAGTAATATATGACAATAAACAAAAAGCATAGTAACAGTATCTGTAGACATTAGTACAACAGAATTATTTTACAGTATCTAGAAACAGTAAAGATCAAGGTCCCTTTAACTAGTGGAGACATAGGGGGAAAACTCCACAGTAGTACAACACAAAGAAGGAGGAGTAAATATAATACAGTCCGTAGAACTATACAATTACAGTTACAAGGACAACCCAGTCGCAGTAAATATAATACAATTATAGAGAGTAAACAGTAGTTAGTATGCAAGTTAAAGTTCACAAAAGGGGTGCTAGATGGTCTGGTGAGAAAGGAAAACTTAAGGGTTGGGAAGTAGATTAACCTGGAGAGAGGCAGAAGCACAGCCAGTGACTGGTGAGGTGCTCCTTTAGGAGTGATTTGAATTGGTTATGTACTGAATTTTTTTGTTATAGTGTCTGGAAGGGTGTTCCAGAGTTTGGCAATTCTTTGTGAATAAGAGGGACTCCCCATGTTGGTTGTGGGAGTTGCTTCCTTTTAGTTGGAATTTGCTGGAAGATCTGAGGGATCTGATATTAGTATTACATTGAACTAAACAGGAGATGGCAAGGCAGTTATTGGGGTGGTAGATTATTTTGTTGGCTAAGGATAGTTGCTTGAGGGATATAAGGTTGGGGAGCTCTAGACAGTTTAATACTGAAAGAGCTGAACAGTGGCGGGATCTGTGTGGGAGATTAGTGGCAAATTTAGCAATTTTATGGTAACAAGATTCTAGACTGTTGAGGTCAGATTTTTGAGGGTTAGTAAATATGACACACCATAGAGAAGGGTAGATAGAAGGTGCGTGCGAGCAGTGGCTAGTCTGGCACTGGGAGTTAAGAAAGGTTTGGCTTTATATAGGGTACAGATGTGGACTTTTTTCATGGTTTGGCCAATATGTATGTCAAATTTAAGGTTATTGTCTATGGTGACACCTAAAGGTTTTGTGTGGTTAGTAGGGGCAATTCTGGTACCGTTTGCAGAGGTAATTGATAGTGGGACCTGGGAAGTCTTGGGGTTTTTTGTTACTAAAAAGTATGACTTTGGTTTTGTTGGGATTTAAAATGAGTTGGTGTTGGGAGAGGCAAGTTTCAATGTCCTGAAAAGAAGACTGCATTTTTAGTCGGAGTTCTTGAGATGACGGGGCAGAGCAGATAAGGGTAACATCACCAGCATACTGTTCTATGAAGACATGTTGGGTTGCTGTACTGAGTTTGTGAATATGATGAAGAGAAGTGGACCAAGAATGGAACCTCGGGGTACACCCAAAGAAATGTGGAGTAGGGGGGAAGAGAGTTATCCCACTTTGTAGCTTGCTGACGGTTGGAAAGATAGCTGTGGAACCAAGGTAGTGCGGGTATACTAAGGCCATAGGAAGATAGTTTATTTAGATGCACCTGGTGGGATACGGTGTCGAAGGCTTTGGACATGTCGAGAAATATGGAAGACACATGCTGGCTTTCATTCATGAGCTGGTGGATGGTGTTAGTGAAGGTTAGGAGGGCAGTGCAGGTGCTGTGCTTTGGTCTGAAGCCATGTTGACAGTTGGAAAGGAGGTTATTGTTAAGGAAGTAGGTTATGAGCTGGTTATGGATACATTTTTCTAAAATTTTCCCAAGGGGGGGGACAGTATGGCTATGGGACGATAGTTGGTTACTTCTTTGGAGAGGCCACCTTTGTGGAGAGGTATAATATAAGATATTTTCCATAAGAGTGGGACATAATGTTCTTTGATAGAGTGGTTGATTAGGATTGAAATGGGGTATGCAACAGAAGAGGCTACAAGTTTTAGACATTCATTAGGGAGATTGTCTGCAGCTGTGCAGCATGGTTTGAGGTTGGATAAGAGAGTTTTTATGTAATTAGTTTGTATGGGAGAGAAGAAGGGGCTATGATTGTCTATGGCTGTGGTAGGGGCAGTAAGAGGCCGGGTTGGTTGGTTGTCTAGAAGGGAGGTGACGGTGTTGATGAAAGGGGTGTTAAACTGAGTAGAGATAGGGACTGAGTTGTTTGAAGTAGCAGGTGGGGAGGCAGAGGAATGTCCTGGGTTTAGGAGTTGGTTGATGGAAAGCCAGAATTTTTGTGGGCTGTTTTGTTTTTTCTGCTGACAGGACATGAAGTATATTTGTTTGTCTCTCTTTATTTCTTTTTTTGTTAGGTTTCTGAGTTGTTGATAGTTAAGGGGGTCAGCTTTGTCTTTGAATATATGATAAACTGACCAGGCTTTGTCTCTGCATCCCATTAGTAGTCTCGTGCCTTTGGATAGCCATGGGAGGGGCTTGATCCTAGTACGAATTTTTCTGGTAGGGGGTAGGTTATTAAGAATTGTAAGGAAGGTTTTGTTGAAGTACTGGAGAGCATTGTCTAATTGTAGGCATTTAAGAGGGGACCAGTTACATTGTTGCATTACAAGATTGAAAGTAGAGGGGGGAGAAGTTTTTCTTGGAAGTGATGTATTTGTAGAGGACGTTGTTTTGTGTGTACACGCGTTTCCTGTAAAGAAAGGTTGGATAGTGGTCACTGAGGGAGTCAGGTAGGCACCATGCTAAGAAGAGTAGGATATGTTTATTAGTTAGGATCCAGTCTAATGTTGACTGTTTGTTAGAGCGTTTGTCAATACGAGTTGGACAGTTTATTGTTTGGGTGAAAGCATAGAGATTAAGATGGATGAGTTATCAGTTGTGCAGGAGTGCCAATCTAAGTTGAAGTCACCAAGAATAAAATTTTCTTGGGTGAATTTAGTGGCTGCCCAGGAAATTAGGTGTTCTATAGCAGGGAGGTTATTGCTGGGAGGGAGGTGGCGATTATTATTATTATTGCTTTATTGGGGTTGATTTCAAGGCGGGTAATTAATATTTCAGAGTTCAGTACATTGGGAGGAGTACAGTTTAGTACGGTTACTTTGAGGGTATTCTTAAACATTACTACAACGCCACCTCAACGTTTGTTAATTCTGTCTTCTCTTATGATGTTATAGCCTATTGTAAGAATTTTGCTGTCCTTAATGTGGGGCTTTAGCCAGGTTTCTATTATTACAGCTATACCTGGCGAGTAGGTGGATAGAGTAGTGTGGAACTGGCTGGTCTTATTTATGATGCTAAGGAAGTTGACGTTTATCAGCAATAGATCTGAGTGTTAGGCTTTTAGGAAGGGGGGTAGGGATGTAAGTGAGAACTATATTGAGTTGAGGTGGTGGGAGTGGGGCATGTGGAGGATATTGTGTGTTGTGCATAGCTGTTGTTGGGGCCTGGGTTGGGATGGATGTCAGCTTGGAGTTTAATTTGGGTAATGGAGTGAAGGGGAAGAAGTTTAAGTTTGTTTGTTAGTTGGAGGCATATGGGTGTTGGAGGTGTGTAAGTGTTTGAGAGATGAGAGGAGAGAGGGCAAGTGGTTGAAAAGTTGAGGGCTTATGTTACTATAAAAGTGGCAATGAAAGTGGAGGGCTGAGTGTGGGAGTGTAGGTGACTAGAAGTGTTTGACATGGTGTGAGTGGAGTGAGGTGGAGTTGTAGGTGAGGTTTAGAAAGTGGAGAAGCAAGGTATTAGAATGATGTATAGGTAATTGCATGGTAGTTGGAGGATGGGAAGGTAATTGGAGAAAGAGAGGGGAGGAGTTGGTAATTAGGTAGAGCAAGGGGTTCTGGGAAGGTGGTGAGGATTGGATGGGGTGTGGTAGGGGTGTGGACAGGATAGGTATAACTGAAATGAAAGTGGGGGTGGGGTAGGGGAGCGTAGTGAGCCCGAGCGCAACAAGGGCAAACGGAGAGGGTTGACCCAGAGACCAGGCTCTTCAGGGACAATCAGCCAGGTAAGGATGATAGTCACAGTTTAGCAAGTGCAGAGGCAGTGGGGGAGTTATGTAGAGCTGGAGAGTGTGTCAGTGTCAGAGATAGACAGGCAATTCACTTTGCAGAAGGACAGTTACTGCTGGCAGGAGGAAAGGGAGAGAGGGGGAGATGAGTAAAAGGAGAGGGGAGGGAAGAAAAGGCTGATAGGGACCAGTCTGAGAAACAGTGAGAAAAAAGACTAAAGCAAGGTACTAGTAAGGAGGGGGTGGGGTGAGGTTCTAGTAACAGGGGAAATGGAGACAACCAGAAAGTAGAGGAACTGAGTTATAGAGAAAGCTCTAAGGTGGTTAGTGGCTGAGCAAGCAGAAGAGAGGGAACAGCTGGTGCAGATAAGATTTAGGTTTAATGTGGATGATGGAGAAGGAGGGGTGATCTATATACTGGGAGTGTTAGCAGCCTGGCAATAAGGGGCCACTAGTAAGCACAGGGTCTACCAGTACAAGTACAGTACCACAATGTCCAACTAGAGAACATACACTCCCTTGATGGATGCAGGCTGTACTGCCCGTTTATCTTGAGGTTGGGTCCTTGCAAGAAAGAGAGGGTGCCTGGTGGAGCTTTTGGCCTCAGGTACAATATCTAAAAGGGGAGAGAAAAAGGGTTAGACAGAGAGCCACAACAGGGTAACACAGGGTATAATATTTGTAATGGCTCTAAATAATTATGGAAGGGAGTTGGGCAAGCTAGGAAAAAATAATACGTACAAGCCTTTGCAAATGTGTATGCAATAGGTACCAATGCTATACACCTACTATAATAAAGTTCATGCAAAATAGTTCACATATGCAGTAAATGTAACAGTTGTAATTGCCAATACTACACACAATACTGCTAAAAATAGAATGATTCGAACTCTTTTCAGTTTGGGAAACTCAGTCATGATTACAGGCCATGAAGTAGAACAGTGCAGCAGCTTATAAAAAATAAAATAAAAATATAAAAAAATAATGGTGACTTCACCACTAAGAACCAGCGTAGCAGTGAAAGTTTCACAGTTTATGGGTATAAACTAGCACAGGGTCTGGAAGCATACAGTGACGACTCTCCATACATAATGCAACAGCGTCTAATTCAGTTAAAATATAATATGGTAGGTAAGCAAACCAAATTGTTTGTCAGGTGACACAGAAAATGCCTGAGACATGTATTAGAATCACACTAGTGAGGCCTTATGAGCATTAAGCATGTGCCTACTGAGTAGCCGCTGGGCACATTTAACAGTGCAGACCTTTTGGCAAATTCATTAATAGACCTTGGGAAAGTCACAAACATGTATTATGTCCAAGGCAGTTGGTACTTTATAATACTTTAGAACAACTGGCAAAAAAAAAAGTGGCCCTTGGTCACAAACAGTGCCGATTAGCCTATCTTCAAATATTAGGCACTGGGAATGTAGACAATCAGATAATGAACCTTATGCAGAAGGTCACTAGAGTTTAACTTGATCAGAACTTTGATAAATGTAAAGCAGCTTGTCTAGAATTGCCTACAACAGAACTTTAACAATACAGAGCAACAGCCGATGTTAACATCCCTAGAAACATTGACCCAGAAGTCATAAGCATAGCATTATATTACACAAATTCAGAGCCGCAGCCAATGTTTCTATCTCCAAATACAGTGAAGCAACAGCAGATAAGCTAGAATTGCCTATACCAGATCTTTACAATTACAGAGCAACAGCCAATGCTAACGTTCATAGAAACAGTGACCAAGCAGTTATAAGGAACACATTATGATTCACGAATTCAAAGCAGCAGCCGATAATAATATCCTCAGATACAAAGAAGCAGGAGCTGCGTTCATTGATAAAACAGCAGCAGTGTAAAGAAAGTACAGTTGGTGTACACTTACCATAAATGTAGATATTCGAGTGTATTCACTGTTGCAGTCATCACACTTGGGTTACCTGCCTGCAGGTAGCCCTCAGTCAGCCCGAATACCGGAGTCTTAGGATTTCTGCTTCGGATGCTGTCGCCTCTTCCATGATGTCAGGTCGTCAGGGGTATAAAACATGCAGCAGACGCCATTACGTCAGTTTTTCTTGCCCCAGATGTCAGGAGCTCCCAAAATATAAAGCAATTACATGGTGTGGAACACCTCCAGTAAAAAGTAAATACCACTGCCATAAGATATGACCAAAAAAAAAAGGATAGGTAGAAAGTATAGAAAAGTCAGGGGGCTGGAGGGAGGGTAACCAGGACTGGAACAGTGAATACACTCGAACATCTACATTTATGGTAAGTGTACACAACTGTACTATGTTCTTCGTGTTTCACTGTTGCAGTCATCAGACTTGGGTTGATTCCCAAAACTGAGGAAGGTTGGAGGCAGTCAAGCAGTATAAGGGCTGGCTAGCAGGCCTTGTAAGACTGCTGTAGCAAATTCAGCTCTGGATTTAGGAAAGATAGGTAAGCAGTAATGCTTGGTGAAGGTGTGTAGTCAACTCCAGGTTACAGCTTCCTGGATGTCCCTGGTAGGGACTCCCCTGAGAAATGCTGTAGAGGTTGAGGTAGCCCTAGTGGAATGGGTTCTGATCCCCAGTGGGTTAGATTTTCCATGTTACTTGTAGCAGAAATGGATGCAGTGTGCTATCCATTTGGAGATGGTTTGCTTTGAAATAGCCTTGCCCTCTGCCCCTGTAGCAAAGCTGACTAGCAGCTGGTCAGATTTTCTTAACGGTTTAGTCCTGTCAAGGTAGAACCTAAGCTGTGTGTGCACGTCCAAGTAATGCAGGATCCTTTCCCCTTTATTCTGAGGATTAGGAAAAAAGGTTGGTAAATGGATGGATTGGTTTAAAGCCATACTGGATACCATTCTTGGGCATAAATGATGCGTTAGTCCTGAGGGAAACCCTGTCCACATGGAAGATAATGAAGGGTTCCACATCCATAAGGGTCTGTAACTCAGACACTCTTCTTGCTGAAGTGATGGCTAGAAGTAAGGGTGTTTTCCAAGAGAGGAATTTTAACTCTGCTGTAGCAGCAGGCTCAAAAGGGGGAAGCGTGAGTTTCTCTTGTACAAAGTTAAGATCCCAGACAGGAGTGGGAGCTCTCCTCGGGGGTCTTAAATTGTTAGCTCCTCTCAGGAACTGTTTGACCAGAGGGTGAGATGGAGGGGTGGCTCAGTATTGTAAAGAGCTGACATGGCAGAGGCATGAATCTTAACGGATAAGAAGGACAGGCCTTTGTGGAGCAGCTCTGCTAGATAATCTGGGATTTGAGGTAATGTGGGCATGGCTATGTCCTTTCCCTGAGCCTGGCTCCATTAACAGTATCTTTCCCACTTTTCTGAATAGGATTTCCTAGTACTAGGCCTCCTGGCCTCAAGGATGACATCCAGCACCTGTTTGCTGAGGGTTGCTAGTAATGTATTCAGATTAGCCATTCTGCTAGGTTCAGGATTTGCAGCTGAGGATACAAAATCTGGCCCTCCTGCTGGGACAGCACAGAGGGGGTCTGATGCAGGTGCCAGGGTGGCACTGATGTTAGACTGCATAAAAGTGGGTACCAGTGCTGGCGTGGCCAGTCTGGTGCAATAAGGATTGTCCTTGGCCTGTCCTGCTTGATCTTAAGTAGTACTTTCGAGAGGAGGGGCAGAGGGGAAAGGCATAGATTGAGAGGTTTTCCCATGTACAGAATGGGGCATCGACTTTCCATTCTTGATGTGGGGAGTTCTGGTGCAAAATCTGCTCAATTGATGGTTCTGGGGGGAAGCAAAGAGGTCCACCTCTGGTGTCCCCCACCTGTGTATTAGAAGCTTGAATGAATTGGTTTCCAGTTTCCACTCATGCGGGTCCATTAGATTTCTGCTTAAGTCGTCTGCCAGTGAATTTTGTTTGCCTGGCAGGAACTGAGCTTGCAGGTGCACTTGGTTGCTCAAGGCTGTGTTCCACAGAGCCATGGCTAACCTGCAGAGTGGGTAGGAATGAATTCCCCCTGCTTGCTTATGTACCACATGAATGTGGTGTTGTGTGTCTTTATCAAGAGTTGTCCTGGAAGGATAAGGTATTTGAAAGCTGTCAGTGCATTCTGTACAGCTAACATTTCTTTTTGATTGATATGCAGGTGCATTTGTCCTGGGATCCATTTGCCTTGAATGAATTTGCCTGCCATGTGAGCCCCCCATGCACAGTCTGATGCATCTGTTGTCAGGGTTTGGGCGGCAGGGGGTTGAGTGAAAGGGAGTCCCTTGTTGTGGTTGCATGCTTCTGCCCACTAAAGGAACGCTGTCCTTGGGCAAGGAATGATCGGAATCACTGTTTCCAGGTCCTGAGAATGTTGACAGCAGAGACTTTTTAAGTACCACTGAAGTTTTCTCATATGCAGTCTTGCATATAGAATTAGGAGAATGCATGAGGCCTAGGGCTTGCAGTATTTTTCTTGTAGATAGCTGGGTTTAGGTGGCCAGTAATTTGAAGTAATTTGTCAAATAAACCTGCTTTTCTGGAGTGAGAAATGCCATCTGGGAAGTTGTGTTCAAGCTTGCTCCCAGATATACAATTTCTTGGTTGGGCACCAGATGTGATTTCTTTTCATTGATGGTATACCCCAGAGAGTTAGGAGTCTCTTTACAAATGTCAGGTGCTGACGTAGCAATTCCTGAGTGTCCGCATGAATCAGGCAATCGTCCAAGTATGGGTAAATTTGAATGATTCTCTGCCTGCAGTATGCAATGGCTGTGGCCAGGCACTTTGTGAATACCCTGGACGCAGTAGATAAGCAAAAGGGAAGTGCAAAGAACTGATTGTGCAAAGGACCTGCCCTGAAACATAGATATTTCCTGCAGGATTCCCTTATGGGGATGTGCAGATAAGCTTATTTTAAGTCTAGAGTGACCAGCCAGGAGTCCTTGGCTAGCACAGGCAGCAGCTGTTGGAGTGTAAGCATTTTGAATTTTGGTACAACCAGGAAGGTGTTGAGAATTGACAGATCCGGGATAGGGTACCAATAGCTTTCTTTTCTGGGCACCAGAAACAGTCTGGAGTAGAAACCCTGTCCCCTTTGCTCTGTTGGAAGAGGTTGAATAGCCCTGATAATGAGAAGAGAAAGTACTTGCTTTTGGGCCTCTGCCCAATGGTTTGGGGGAAGGTCTGGCAATCCACTTGGGGTTGGCAGCGAATGGAAGTAGAATCTGTACCCCTGGGATACAATGCTTAAGGGAAAAACAATACATCTTAAATGAAAATAATGAATTTGCTCTTTACTTTGATTGTTACTGCAGATTCGTTGATGACTGTTTTTTTGTTTGGAAAGGGACTTTGATTCAGTTAGAAAAATTTCTGTCCTATCTCAACACTACGACAAGTTTCCTTAAATTTAAGATGGATTTTTCTTTAGATACAATGGATTTTTTAGATATAAGGGTATATAGGAAACTTGGAAGGTTGGAAACAAAGGTGCATAGGAAGGATGTGCATGCAGCAAGATATTTAAATACTGCTAGCATGCATCCAGTACATATATATAGAGGCATTATAAAATCTCAGTTAATAAGAGTCAGTAGATTAACAACTGAGGAGGGTGTGTTTTTGGAGGAAACTGAGAAGATGAGGAAAGAGTTTATTGAGAATGGTTATTACCTTAGAGATGTAAATATGAGTTATGAAGAGGTTTTGCAAGGCAGAAGAGGTCCTTATAAACCAGTTTTTAGGTCCGTTTCTTTGACTCACTCAGGGTATATATTAGGGAATGAAGCTGATAAGGTAGTAAGCAAGCCTGTCATCAGGTTTACTACCACCTATAATGCCAATACAAATGATGTATGTAAAATAATTCAAAAGAATTGGGTAATTTTAATGTCTCAACCAGATTTAAAGGACATTTTAGGTCCAGTACTAAGGTTTGCCTTTAGGAATAGTCAGACATTTAAGCAAATATTATGTTATAAGGATTTTCAAACTGAATCTGCTCCTTTATGTACTAAAATGGGCACTTTTAAGTGCTATAATTGTGTCTGTTGCTCTGATATTAATGATAGTAATAATAGCTTCCGACATCCTACAACAGGTGAATGTTTTAAGTTTACTTGCAAAGCAGATTGTAATACTACTAAGTTAGTTTATTTAGCTACCTGTGTTTCATGTAACGCATTTTATGTAGGGAAAACATCCAGGAAGCTTAAAGATAGAATAATAGAGCATAGGTCCGAAATAAGACGGAAGATTGAGACAAATGGTTTATTCAGACATTTACATGAATTTCAAACTCATGCTTTTAAATTCAGATGCATATGCACTGTACAAATGGGTATTAGGGGTGGTGACTTGGAAAATCTTTTGTTATTGAAGGAATATGAGTGGATAGTACGTTTACAGGCTGATAAATGGCCTGGCTTGAATGGAGCAGTAAGTCTCAAACCAGTTTTGATTAAGCGTCAGAGGGAGAATTTATGATGCTAATTTTGAGCTGCTATCTTTTTAAAAAGTTTTTAAAAAAAGTTTTTTAAAAAAAGTTCTTATTTGATATGAATGTTTTATCTATATGTAACTATATTTAATCTATATAAAATTGTTTTTTATTAATATAAGTAAAACTTCTTTAAGAGTTTTAGGTGTGATGCATTTTAAATTATTTGCATAATTAATTTTGGTTTGTATCTGGTTGGCTGGCTTGATCATGTGTTTTTTCAGTGCTTCCTCTATTTAAATGCAACTTATGTAAGGTGATTTTATGTGCCAAAGCTTCATTAAAATTGTTTGTTTGTGACTACCGTGTTTTTGGCTACTTTTGGATGAACAGTGACTTAGTGTATCTTCGTGATACAATGCTTAAGACCCAAAGGGCCTGGGTAATGTATTCCCAGTTTTTTGCATGCAGGGTGAGTTTTCCTCCTAGGGGTGCAAGTACTTGGGCATGGCTGGGAAGGATGCAGACAAAGTCATTGTGAACTTTTTCCATAAGAGGGTGGCTTACCACTCCCTGTTTTTCAGGTGGGAGCACTCCATTGTTTAGATCTGCGCATACCCTTAGACTGTAGCCTTTGTGGTCTCTTGCCCCTGGGTTTGGACTGAGAAGGCCTGGTAGGGACTGGAAAGGACCAAATTTTCGAAGGCCAATGCCTACTGAATCTAGGTGGCTGTACCTGTAAGAAATCTTTAACAGTTTGCATAGATTTAGCTTTTTCCTCCATCTTTTTAAGAACTTCTTCTGCTTTTGTGCTAAACAAACATTCTTGATTTAATGGAGCATCTAGTAATTTTGCTTTGACATGGTCTGGCAAGATTTGTTCCTTCAGCCAAGCATGCCTTCTCAGAACAGACCCAGGGACTGCAGCCCTGCAAGATGTTTCTAAGGCATCAAAACCACACTGCAAAGTATGTTTACCAACTTGGTTTGCAGAATGCATTAACTCTTATAAATCTTTATTTTCTGCACAATCAGAAATCAACAACATTTTTTGTTTAATTAGTTCCATAATATGCTGTTGGTACTTCAACATGTGAAACTGGCAATTTAAAGCCCTGATGGCAAGAGTTGAAGAGGTATATACCTTCTTACCCAATCTGTCTAAAGCCCTAGAATTCCTGTCAGAAGGGGTAGGGTTTTTGGCTGCAGTAGCCTTAATACCTTTAGGTCCCTGGGAAATGGTCTCTGGATCCGCAGTAGGATTTTTAAAGAGAAATTTGTGAGAGTCAGGTACTCTGTAGTACCTGTCGGACTTTCTAGGAGCTGGAGGTAAAGTATCAGGGGTAAGTCTTGATTCCATGAAGACATCATCTACAATATCTAGGACAGGGGGGTATAGCTAGAGGCCTGTGCTGAGGTAAGTCTAACAATTCCCAGAGTCTCTTTTTTGACTTGAGGGTAGTCCTGCCATTCTCAGCAGAAATGCTCTATTAGGGTATGCAAGGTTTCATAGAAAGAAAAGCCCTCTGGAGGGGAGGCAGAGGGAATGGAATTCTCTGCATCTGAATCCTCATAGGTGGATAAGGGTATGTCCTGGTAATCAGAGGGGTTAGAGTTATCGGACACGTGGTCTGTAGAATCAGAAGGAAAATCAATTATATGTCTTTTAGAGGGGGAAGGCTGGCTTCCCCTAATTAAAGTAATATGGTCTTCAGCCATTCTAAGCATTTGTTTCTGAGGCATGGGAGCTTGAGAATGCACTTTGGTCATCGGTTTCCTAGGCGTAGTGTGAACTCTGGGCCTGAGAAATTCGGTAGTTTTAGTAAAAAACGAAGTAGATGGTTAAATACGAACATCGGAAGGCCTGAAAACACCCTCAGAAGCTGGTGCCTGCAAGGCAGCTCCGGACCCATCCAAGGTAGAGACATCCACAGAGTATCTCGCGGCATACCACACTCCGAATGGGTCTCAGAAGAGGCCTGCAAATATGTAGAAGTGGGTATCAGGGGGTGCGAAAGCACCTGAGTACCAGCGGACTGGCGACTAGCTTAACGGAAGCATCGTCGGCAGTTTTCAATCTGTGCAGTCTGTCTCTGTCTTTATCCTTACGTTTTTTCAGAAGATCGGTAGTCAGATGGCTTAACGAAGCCATTTCGGAAAACAGAGAATGACAGAGAAAGAATTTAGTGACAAAGATAGCCCGAGGACGAATAGTTCGGGCATTGAGCAAGGCACAAAACCGACAGCAAGGAACGTCGTGGTTTGGGCCTAAACAGGTGACGCAATAAGAATGAAAATCTCTGTGAGGTATTTCCACAGGCAAGACAATTAATAACTTTTTCTGACATCGGTTAGAGCAAGAAAAAAGGATCCCCAATGAGGTACTTAGCCTTAGAAGACTTCAGGTTTGAAACTCGAAAAACCAAAAAAATTCAGGTAGTGGCTGACTGGCACTTGCAAACTGTATCCCGCACAGCAAGAAAAGCTGATGTAATGGCATCGGCTGCATGTTTTATACCCCTGATGATCTGACGTCATGGAAAAGGCGACAGCATCCGATGCAGAAATCCTAAGACTCAGGTATTCGGGCCAACTGAGAGCGACCTGCAGGCAGATAACCCAAGTGTGATGACTGCAAAAGTGAAACACGAAGAACATCAACATTACCACAGAAACGGCTCTGGGGTTGCTCGCATCGCCAGGGGTGATAGTATCACCAGTATGAGTGAGGGAGTGGATAAAGTCTTAAAGCCCGCAGTGCATGCTGAGAGAAGTGGAAGTGAATGGAGTAGTCTAAAGAAGGAAAATGAAGAGAGAGATGTAGGGGAGAGAAAAGGTATGGAAATGAGCGATTGTTCAGTAGTGACCCAGAGACCAGGCTCTTCAGAGACAATCAGCCAGGTAAGGATGATAGTCACAGTGTAGCAAGTGCAGAACAGTGGGGGAGTTATGTAGAGCTGGGGAATGTGTCAGTGTCACAGATAGATAGGCAATTCACTTTGCAGAAGGATAGTTACTGCTGGCAGGAGGAAAGGGAGAGATGGGGACATGAGTAAAAGGAGAGGGAAGAAAAGGCTGATAGGGACTAGTTTGAGAAACGGTGAGAAAAAAAAACTGAAGCAAGGTACTAGTAGGAGGGGGTGGACACTTCCAATAGGGTATAAGCTTAGTGGAGTTAAATTTAAGAGGCATGGTACAGTATCAGATATCTCAAGGAGGAAAGCCACTAACCCCAGGTACTAGGCACAAATAGTCTTGGCAGGGGAAAT
Organism: Protopterus annectens; assembly: GCF_019279795.1. Classification (NCBI taxonomy): domain Eukaryota; kingdom Metazoa; phylum Chordata; order Ceratodontiformes; family Protopteridae; genus Protopterus; species Protopterus annectens. The sequence goes on along the minus strand of NC_056734.1, from coordinate 994,794,968 downwards.
AAAGTGCTGGCAGCTTCTAAAAAGAGATTTTAATCTTAAAGAGCAATATCACCCAGATCACCTGGGGTTGGTGTCTGAGTTTTGGGAATACAGAAGACAGTGACCTGGTCAGGGAAACATGCTGCTTCTAGTGGATATTTTAAAAGAAGGCAGATCACAAACAGCAGCCATTAGGGAGGAGCCAAAAGTAACTGGTTAACAGAAATAGGGAGGACAGGAAGGAAAGAGAGAATTTACAAAGGAAGAGTAGGTTGCAGTTATTTTAACCCCCAGATACACCACCATATCTAGAAACTTAAAAAGGTTTTGCATAGAAGTGATTCCAGAGGTATTTGCATACCCCAGACAACATTAATAAAATATTCTTACAACTTTCAGAATTGAGCTGGAGATGCGATCTTGATGAGTTAGGAACATGGGAACATATATTTTGGGAGTGTAGTAAATTATATAAATGTAAGCAAGACTTGGAGAATATGGTAATAAAGACAGGGACAGTGAGAGAAACCTCACTAAAGAACTATTTTTACTGAGACAGGAAAGGAAGGAAGGCACCAAAACATATGGAGGCACTTCTTTCTTTCACAATGATACCAGCAAAAGACAATCGCAAAACTGTGGAAACAGAGGGAGAACTCCATATTACTAGAGATAAAAAAAATGATGACTCTTGGAAATAAGGAATTCTACACAGGCAGAGAGTATGTTTTTCGTAAAAAAGTTTAGTTTATGGGAGAAATTTCAGAAGGACTGTACCCACCAGGGAGAAGTACAGAACTAATTCAAAGAACAAGCCACCTTGGTGAAATCAGATCATCAATAGACTGTACACCAGAAGGAAGGAAATCAAGGCAACAATTAGGAAGTGCAGCACCTGGCAGGTAAAAGCGCTCTCGTCAAACTAAAACAACTCAAATGAATGCAAATTTAAGGTACATTACGCCTTCAAGGCTAAGGACAACCACAAAGAATTCTTAAGCTATGTCCGCAACCTCAAAGGCAATACACAACTGTGTCTAGAGGTCATTGTTAATGGAGCCACCTGCACTGAGCCAAAAGATATAGCAAATCTACTGGCCAACAAATTCAGCTCCAACTTTACCCGTCTCTCCCCCTCAACCTTCCCACAGAAAATGTTATCAAACAGAACTCCCCCTGCTATCACTAGGGAACAGGTCCTTAATGCTCTCTCTAAAGCCAAGAACACTGCATCAATAGGCCAGGACAATATCCCAGAATGCCTTCTAAATAGCATGAAACGTGACCTATCAGGCCCGCTGGAAATGCTATTAAACTGTAGCCTCTAAAGAAGCTTTGTGCCTCCTGAATGGAAAACAGCAACAGCCATCCCTTTTCACAAAGGAGGGCCATGTACAGACCCTGAAAACTACAGACCTAAAAGTCTCACTAGTCTCATATGCAAAGCTATGGAAAGGATTACCATGGAAATCAAGAATGACATAGGACATTTCCAGACACTACACCCAATCCAATTTGGTTTTGTCAAGAGCAGGTAGTAACTATTCAACCTGGTAGACTTCTTTGGGAAAGTCACCAAAGCAATGGATGAGTGCAAAATGGTTCACAATGTCTACCTTGATCTGGCCAGGGTGTTTGACAGAACACCTCAGTTGGGCATTGTTGACAAATTAAACAAGTTAGGCACAAACCCTTATGTCACCCACTGGATAGCCAGCTGGCTCATTGACAGGACCCAGGAAGTTAGAACTGGGAGGTGGTGTCCACTTCTACAAAGAGGTCAGGCAAAAGCAGAGTCCCTCAGAGATCAATGCTGGTACCTCTCCTTTTTGACATTTACTTCAATGAACTCAAGGAAAATGTCAATGATCTCTGACTAAATCTGCAGATGACTGCAAATTAGGAGTTGCCGATGAATCCCCCATCAAAACAAATGTTCAGCAGGAAGAGCTGACACAGACAAACAACTGGTGTCAGAGGCATGGAATAAATCTAAATGCCAAGAAATGCATAACAATATCCTTCAGGAAGTCATCCACCCCTGGTAACTATCACTAAGAGTTGACCCAGTAATCAGGGATTTGGGGACACATACAGACAGTAATCTAGCCTTTGACCATCACTTGTCCACAGTGGTGAAGAAATCATTCTATGTTGTGCAACTTATAAACAAACGTATGGCATCTAGGTACAAGGAAGACATTGTTCCACTCACTGTATTTGGCATTCATCAGACCTATCTCTGAATACAATTTCCCCTTTGGTACGTACCTAATCAGGCATATCCAACAAATGGAACGTCCACAGAGGTTCTTCACTAAAAGAATACAGGGCATAATTAAAATGTCCTATGCAGAACTTCTCAAGGCCCTATCCCTGTATTCTGTTTCTTACAGGCTCTTGAAGGGAGATCTATGACTGGCATACAGGGTATTATCAGACCCCACTCTGATGGACATCCTGCATATCAGCAAAACAAACAGCACCATAAAGTACAGTTGTGTAGACTTATCATAAATGTAGATGTTTGAGTGTATTCACTGTTACAGTCATTACATTTTGGTAATCTGCTGGCAGGTTGCCCTCAGTCGGCCTGAATAACAAAGTCTTGGGTCCTGCGTCAGTTGCTGTCCCTTCTTCCATGACATCAGGGGTATAAAACATGCAGCCTACGCCATTACATCAGTTTTTCTTGCCCCAGATGTCAGGTGCCCCCCCAAATGGGGAGCAAAAAAAAAAAAAAAAAATATATATATATATATATATATATATATATATATATATATATATATATAGTTCCCTGCATGTTGTGTGTGTGTGTGTGTGTGTGTGTGTGTGTGTGTGTGTGTGCAGAGTGTTGGAATTGCAGCTAGGGTATGGGAAATCTCTCATTTAGCGCTACCACACATAGCGGTAAACGGGAGATTTCCCTTACCCCACTGTAGTGCGATCTTGGAGTTGGAATATTAAAGTAGGGGTGTGTGGGGGGCACAGCCTCCCATATGGGGGGTGCAGGGGGGCAAAGCCCCCCTACATAACATATACGTTTTTTGGTGGTTGTGTGGTTCATTTTGAATCTTCGATGTTCTGGTCTCATTCAGAATGTCGATGTTCTGAACATTCGATGATTCAAAGTGAATATATATATATATATATATATATATATATATATATATATATATAAAATAAGACACACAAAAATATACCTCCAAACAAAAGCAAATACACCAAAAAGGCTTTTAAGCATAATAAAAAAAAGAAGCGGTATAGTAAAAGAAAAACAGGGGGCTGGAAGGAGGGTAACCAGGACTGCAACAGTGAATACACTCGAACATCTACATTTATGGTAAGTGTACACAACTGTACTATGTTCATCGTATTTCACTGTTGCAGTCATTACATTTGGGTAGATTCCCAAAGCTAAGGTTGGGAGGATGAAATTATACAGCATTAGGACTAGCTACAAGGCCCTGCAAAAAGTACAGTTTTGTACCTACCATAAATGTAGATGTTCGAAGATCCACATTGCTGCAGTCATAACTTATGGGTAGTCCGCTGTCCTCGGTCGGCCCGAATACCAAAGTATTAGGCTGACGTCGGTCATGGGCGCTCAGATCTGACGTCAGGCGTCAAGGTATTAAAGCGCATGACCGGCGTCATTTCCTCAGTCTTTTCTTGCCCCAGATGTCAGAAGGCTAAAATAAAGGCCACAGCCAAAAATAGAATAACTCCCTAAAACCATGTACAAAAACAGCTACAACCCAAATCATACCACCACTCCAAACTACAGAGGGTAGGAGGGAGGGAATTGGACTGCAGCAATGTGGATCTTGAACATCTACATTTATGGTAGTACAAAACTGTACTATGTTCTTCATCTCACATTGCTGCAGTCATAACTTATGGGTAGAATCCCAAAGCAGAGGTAAAGGGAGGCTGGCAAAATCATAAAGCATTGGGGCTGCCAAAATGCCCTGCAAGATTGCAGTGGCAAATCCAGCCCTAGATTTGGAATAAAGAGGAAGATGGTAATGTTTAGAAAAAGTGTGCACTGAACTCCAAGTAGCTGCTTCCAAAATATCTTTAGTAGCTACCCTTAAAAAGCAGTAGAAGTGGCAGTAGCCCTAGTGGAATGAGGCCTGATTCCAGCTGGAATCTCCTTACCATGGTGAGAATAACAAAAGCAATACAAAAGCCAATCCACTTAGAAATAGTTTGTTTTGAAACAGGTTTCCCCTGAGAACCCAACGCAAAAGAAAAACAACTGCTGAGACTGTCTGAACCCTTTAGTCTTGCTCAAATAATAACGCAACTGCCTGTGAATATCCAAAGTGTGCAAAATTTTCTCCCCTTTATTTTGGGGATCTGCATAAAAAGTAGGCAAATGAATAGGTTGGTTCAAGGCCACATTTGAAACCACTTTAGGCATGAAAGTAGGGTTAGTGCAGAGATACCCTCTCCTTATGAAAAATTAGGAATGGTTCAACTGCCATTAGAGCCTGTAATTCAGAAACCCTTCTAGCAGGCGTAATGGCCAACAAAAAGCAGTCTTCCAAGACAAAACTTTAACTCAGCTGTAGCTGCAGGTTCAAGGAGGTAAAGTAAGTTTTTCAACACAAAATTGAGATCCCAAGCAGGAGTAGGAGGGAGCTCTCTGGGGTCTTATGTTCTTGCCCCTAAGGAATTGCTTAAACAAAGGATGAGAGAATAATGGTGGATCACAGTCATAGTGAGCAGAAATGGCTGCAGCATGAACTTTTATAGAGGAGAAAGACAAACCCTTGTCCAATAATTCTGTAAGATATTGAAGAGAAACACTAAAATCAGGCCTGGAAACATCAAAGCTCTTTGCTTTGCTCCAAATAAAAAATCTCCTCCATTTATCAGCATAAACTTTCCTTGTACTAGGCCTCCTGGCCTCCAAAATAACATTCAAAACTTGTTGAGGAAGCTGCGACCCTCCAGGTTCCAGAAGAGAATATGCCAGGCTGTTAGATGCAGGGACTGAATCCTGACATTGAGGAAATGATTGCCCTCCTGAGTCAAAAGGTGTGGAATCAAAGGCAAAGGGTAAGGAGGTTCCCGTACTAAACTCCTCAGCAGAGGGTACCAATGCTGTCGAGGCCAGTCTGGAGCTATTAGAATCATGGAGGGCTTGTCTTGTCTGACCTTCAAGAGAACCTTTGGAAAAAGAGGCAGAGGAAGGGCATAGGCGTGAAGATTGCTCCAACTGAATGATAGAGCATCCACTTTCAAGCTGTGGGATGAAACATCTTTGTGCAAAACTTTGGCACTGGAAATTTAAATTTAGTGGAGAAGCGAACAGATCTATGTCTGGAGTCCCCATATCATTGTCAACTGTCGAAATACATGAGGATCCAATTTCCACTCGTGGGGATCCACTATCCGTCTGCTCAAAACATCTGCTAAGGAGTTCTGTGCTCCTGGCAGAAACCTTGCTTGAAGAGTGAGTTGCAAACTGAGAGCAGTCTCCCACAAAATCATAGCTTGCCTGCAAAGAGGGTACGAATGGGTTTCCCCTTGCTTGTTGATGTACCACATGACAGTTGTGTTGTCTGAATCAACACCTGCCCTGGGAGAAGTAAATCCTTGAAAGCCATCAATGCAAACTGGACTGCTAACATTTCCTTCAAGTTGATATGTAAATGTTGAAGTCTGGCAGGCCACGTGTCTTGAACCCATTTTCCATTGAGGTGTGCTCCCCAGGCCTTGTCCGAGGCATCCGTCGTTAAAATCTGACTCGCCTCTGGTGGTCACAGAGTCCCTTGTTTAGGTGACATTCCTGAGCCCACCACAAAATTCCTTTTGAATGCAAGGTATTATCTGAATGACAGTGTCCAGATCTTGGCAGTGTTGTGTGTGTCCATACATTTTTGAGATACCATTGTAGCTTCCTCATATGCAGTTTGGCATTGGGAAGCACCAGAATACAAGATGCCATGAACCCCAAGGCTTGAAGGACTGTCCTTGCAGTCAGCCTGGACCGTAGAGACAATTGATGGAAGTAAAGTGTAAGATTCTTTTTTGTTGTCCGGGGTCAAAAGGCCATCTGGGAAGCTGTATTCAGTCTCACATCCAGAAAGCACATTTCCTGAGAGGGTACTAGACTGGACTTTGTTCGTTCACAGAATACCCTAGGCACCTTAACACTGTCATAACATACTGCAGATGGTGAAGAAGCTCGTGCTTGTCTTGAGCAAGAATCAGGCAATCGTCCAAGTAAGGATAAATTTGTATTCCTCTTAACCTGAAGAAGGCTATCACTGGAGCCAGAACTTTTGTGAACCCTGGGCAGTAGATAAGCCAAAGGGCAATGAAGAGAACTGATAATGTAAAGTCCCAGCCAGCGAGGAATCTCCTGCAACTGAGCCTGATAGGAACATGAAGTAAAGCCTCTTTGAGATCCAGAGTTACCATCCAGTGATCTTTGCCCAACAGAGGCAGAAGTTGTTTCAACGTCAACATTTTGAATTTTGGAATGTCCAGATATGTGTTGAGGATAGATAAATCCAAGATTGGACTCCAAGTGTTTCCTTTCTTTGGTACAAGAAATAGGCGAGAGTAAAATCCGAGGCCCACTTCTGACAGAGGGACCTGCTGTATAGCCCCCATTTGAAGAAGTAAAGAAATCTGTTTGTGAGCCTCTAACCTTTGCTGAGGAGGAACGTCTGGCATGCCTTTGAAAGGAGGCAATGTGCGGAAATAAAACTTGTAGCCTTGGTCTATAATGTCCAACACCCATTTGTCCTGGGTGACTAGAAACCAATTTTGCTTGAAGAGTGCCAACTTTCCTCCCAAAGGAGCTGCCAAACAGGAAGGATCTGGCAGCTGAAGATGCAGGTCATTGGGCCTGTTTACGAAAGGACTGGCCCCTGCCCTCACCTGTAGATTGTGCTGGTGAACTCCCTGCCTAGCCTAGGCCTGAAAGAACTCTGAGCTCTGCCCCTACCACGTCTAGATCTACCCCTAGACTGTGAATCAGAAGAAGGGTAAGTCCAACCCTTAGCAGGCCAGTTCCTGCTAAACTTAGGGGCTGCACCTGCAAAAATCTTTAACAGTCTGCATAGACTTAGCCTTGTCTTCCATTTTTTCAAGACAGACTCCACAGGAGAACCAAACAAAACTTCAGACTGCAAAGGAGCATCTAAAATCCTAGCTTTAACATGCTCTGACAAATTCTGATCCTTAAGCCAGCGTGCCTGCGAATAACTGAACCAGTGGCAGCCACCCTGGAGGAAGCCTGCAAAGCATCAAAACCACACTGCAAAGCATGCTTACCCACCTGATCAGAGGCATGTACCAAATCCTGTAATTCCTTACACTCTATGCCCTCTGCCAAAGCATCCATTTTAGATTTTAACTGAGTAAGGAGAAAATTCTGGTACTTCAACATATGAAACTGGCAATTCAAAGCCCTCATTGCTAAAGTGGAAGAGGTATACACTTTCTTACCCCACCTTTCCAAAGCTCTAGCCTCCTTATCCAAAGGAACTGGATTCTTTACAACAGAAGCCCTGACACCCCTTAGGTCCCTGGCTAATAGTTTCTGGATCGGCCCTAGGGCTTTTATACAGATATTTATGAGCCTCAGGCACTCTATAATACCTATCTGGCTTAACTGGCAGGAGGCAAAGAGTCTGGATTAAGGGAAGCCTAAGAAACGCTTGAACAACATCCAAAACAGGAGGTATAGCCAAGGGCCTATGCTGTGGTAAAACAAAAAATTCCTAAGCCTCTTCCTGGAATCTGAGAAATCCTGACCTTCCCATTTAAAATGCTCCCTCATGGAATGCAGGGTTTCTGAAAAAGAAAAATCCTCTGGAGGAGAAGCAGAAGAGTGGAGGAATCCTCTGCCTGAATCAGAATAAGGAGGAAAATCCTGAATGTCTTCAGCGAAGACTCTGAGTAATCTGAAGCCTGCTCCAAACTTTCCATTTCTGGCTCCACCCTAGGCCTCTTATCAGGAGGGGGCATAGAACCCCTGATTAAAGTAATTAAATCTTCTGCCATTTTAAGCATATGTTTTTTAGGCACAGAACCTGCAGAGCTAGGACTGACACCTGTGGAAGGCAAACCAGGCCTGCCTTTGGAGGCACCTTAGAGACAGAAGGAGAAGGCCTAACCACCCTAGGTAAAGAATGGAGAACAGTAACCTGAGAGGCCCCCTCAGCTTGACCTGACTCCTGAGAGGCCACATCTTGCAAAACCAACGTCTCCCCCTGAGACTCAGTTGAAACTTCGCCGGATCAACGATCAACTAAATCCACCGTAGTGTCTAAAGAACCGGCGTCCGAACGGACGAGTCATCCTGTTTGGACTTTAAAGATTTATCTTTGCGCTTCTTGTAGCGGGCGCCGGAGGATCCGGCATATTGTATTACACCGCCATCAACCCGAAGACAAGCCTAGCACAATCTAGCCTACGTTTAATGGTGCTTTATTAAACCTAGCACAAAAGCGACACCCTACTACGTCGTGCTCGTATTCGTCCCAAACAAGGAATACAAAGAGAGTGGTAATCCCTATGCGGTATCTGTTTCCCACAAGAAATACAATTATTCACTTTTTCTGACATCCGGAAGAACTGAGGCAAGAAAAAACAAAAATATTCCCCAACGGGGTACTTAGCCCAACTTGGTTTCGGTCTGAAACTCAGAGTACGAAAATTTCAGAACGCCGAACGGCACTTGCAAACGCTGCTTCTGCTTCGGACCATGTGGCAAAAAAGACTGAGGAAATGACGTCGGTCATGCGCTTTAATACCATGACGCTCTGACGTCAGATCTGAGCGCCCATGACCGACATCAGCCTAATACTTTGGTATTCGGGCCGACCGAGGACAGCGGACTACCCCATAAGTTATGACTGCAGCAATGTGAGATGAAGAACATCATCAGTGGCAAAGCCAACTCTGGATTTAGAGAAAATTGGAAGGTGATGATGCTTGGTGAAAGTATGAACTGAACTCCAGGTAGCAGCTTCTAAAAAATCCCTGGCAGGAATGCCACTGAGAAAGGCTGCTGAAGTAGATGCAGCCCTGGTGGAATGAGATCTGATCCCCTGGGGGATAGGTTTTCCATGGTGCTTATAACAGAAATGAATACAATGGCTTATCCATTTAGAAATAGTTTGCTTTGAAATAGCCTTCCCCTCTGCCCCTGCAGCAAATGCTACCAGCAGTTCAGGTTTTCTTTGTGATTTAGTCCTGTCCAAGTAGAATCTAAGTTGTCTGTGTACATACAATGAATGCAGAATCCGCTCTCCCTTGTTCTGTGGATTGGGAAAGAAAGTTGGCAAATGAATGGACTGATTAAGAGCCACACTGGATACCACCTTGGGCATGAATGATGGACTGGTCCTGAGTGACACCCTGTCCGCATGAAAGATGATAAAAGGCTCCACTGCCATAAGGGCCTGTAATTCAGAAATCCTTCTAGCTGAAGTGATTGCTAAAAGGAAGGCTGTTTTCCAGGATAGAAATTTTTAAGTCTGCAGTTGCAGCTGGCTCGAAAGGAGGTAGAGTAAGTTTCTCCAATACAAAGTTAAGGTCCCAGGCAGGGTTGGTGCTCTCCTGGGTGTTCTCAAGTTTTTGGCCCCTCTGAGATACTGCTTTAGAAGAGGATGAGAGAAGGGGGGGGGGTCTGTGTTGTAATGAGCTGAAATGGCTGAGGCATGGATTTTTATGGAAGAAAAAGACAGGCCCTTATGAAGCATCTCAGTTAAGTATTGCAAAATCAGAGGTAAATTGGGCACTGCTGTGCTCATCCCTTGAGATTGACTCCAGGCACAGAATCGTTTCCATTTGTCAGCATAAGATTTTCTAGTACTAGGTCTTCTCGCCTCCAAAATGACATCCATTACAGGTTTGCTGAGGGATGCTAAGGGTGAATTTAATTGATTAGCCAAGCTGCAAGATTCAATGTTTGGAGCTGAGGGTGCAGAATTTGGTTCTCCCGCTGAGACAGTAAGGAAGGTGCCTGATGCAGATGCCACGGAAAAATGTGCGACACACTGCACAGGAGTGGGTACCAGTGTTGGCGAGGCCAGTCTGCAGCAATCAAAATCATTTTTGGCTTGTCCTGTGACTTTTAGTAGAACTTTGGAGGGGAAAGGCATAGACTGATAGGTTTTTCCAGCTGAAGGACAGAGCATCCACTTTCCAGGCTTTTTGTGATGAGTTCTTGTGCAAAATTTGTTCTGGGGTGAGGCAAAAAGATCTATGTCTGGGCTCCCCCATTTGCGTGCCAACATGTTGAAAATCCGTGGTTCCAGTTTCCATTCTTGAGGGTCCATGAGATTTTGGCTTAGTTCGTCTGCCAGAATATTCTGCTTTCCTGGCAAGAATTGAGCTTGTAGTTGTACTTGGCAGCTCAAGGCCGTATTCCACAATGCCATGGCTAGTCTGCAGAGGGGGTAAGAATGTGTACCCCCCTGCTTATGTACCACATAACCGTGGTGTTGTCTGTCTTTATAAGTAATTGTCCTGGATGAAGGTAGTCCTTGAAGGCCATCAGTGCATTCTGTACAGCTAGCATTTCTTTTTGATTGATATGAAGGTGCATTTGATTTGGGCTCCATTTGCCCTGAATGCACTTCCCTGCCAGATGAGCCCCCCATGCATAGTCTGATGCGTCTGTAGTTAGGGTTTGGGCGGCAGGGGGTGGTGTGAATGGCAGTCCCTTGTTTTGGTGGCGGGCCTCTGACCACCATAGGAACTCTAGGCGCAGGCAAGGTATGATAGGAATCATTGTTTCCAGGCTGTGACAAACATTTTAAGTACCACTGAAATTTTGTCATATGCAGTCTTGCATATGGAATTAGAAGAATATGAGGCCATGAACCCCAAAGCTTGCAGTATTTGCCTTGCAGATAGCAGGGTTTTTGTGGCCGCCTGTTTGAAGTAAGTCACCAAATGAATTTGCTTTTCTGGCGTAAGGAAAGCCATCTAGGCAGTTGTATTCAAGCTTGCACCCAGGAATGTAATTTTTTGAGAGGGTACCATTTGAGATTTCTTTTTGTTTATGGTGTACCCTAGACAGGTTAGAAGTCTTTTTACAAACGCCAGATGTTTTAGAAGAATGGCCTGGTTTTCTGCCTGAATTAGACAATCGTCCAGGTATGGATCTATCTGAATATTTCTTTGCCTGCAAAATGCAATTACTGGAGCCAGGCACTTTGTGAATACCCTGGGCGCAATAGACAAGCCAAAGGGCAGTGCAGAGAACTGATAATGTATGCAGCCTGCTTTGAAACATAGGAATCTTCTGCAAGATTCCCTGATTGGTATATGCAGGCAAGCCTCTTTTAAGTCAAGAGTTGCCAACCAGGCATCCTTGCCTAACACAGGAAGTAACTGGTGAAGAGTCAGCATCTTGAATTTTGGAATGTCCAGAAAGGTGTTTAGAGTAGACAGGTCCAGAATTGGACACCATGATTTGTCTTTTCTGGGTACCATGAAAAGTCTGGAATAGAAATATTGTCCCTTTTCCTCTTCTGGTGCTAGTTGAATTGCCCCCATGTTTAGGAGGGAAAGTACTTGTTTCTGAGCCTCTGCCCACTGATTTGGGGGCAGGTCTGGCCACCCATTTGGAGTTGGCAGAGTGTGGAAATGAAATATGTATCCCTGGGACACATTTAAAACCCATTTGTCCTGGGTTATAAGTTGCCAGTTTCTTGAATGAAGAGCCAGTTTTCCCCCCAAAGGGGCAGCTAAGAGGTAATTGCTTGGTAATTTCAAAGGGAAGTCATTGAGACTGCTTACCATAGGGTGATGCCTTGTTGTTTCCAGATTTGGAAGTGGAAGCACCCCATTGCTTAGTTCTGTAAGTCCCTTGGGACTGAAACCTGGTGGTTTTGGAATGTCTGGGTTTGGCCGTAGAGGCTCTGGAAGGAGCTGGAAAGGACCAGTTCTTAGTAGGCCAATGCCTACTAAATCTAGGAGGTTGCACTTGTAAGAAATCTTTCACAGTTTGCATTGATTTACCTTTATCTTCCATCTTTTTTAGAACTTCTTCAGCCTTATTGCCAAATAAGCAGTCCTGCTGTAAAGGAGCATCCAAAAGTTTTGCTTTAACATGATCAGGCAGAGATTGCTCCTTAAGTCAAGCATGCCTTCTAAGCACAGACCCAGTAACAGCAGCCCTACAAGAGGCCTCTAAGGAATCAAAACCACACTGCAAAGTATGTTTGCCAACTTGTTCAGCTGAATGCAATAAATCCTGCAAATCTTTATTCGCCACACAGACAAAAATCAACATCATTTTCTGTTTAAGCACTCTCATGATATGTTGTTGATATTTTAGCATATGGAATTGACAGTTTAAAGCACTGATTGCTAAGGTTGCAGAAGTGTAAACCTTTTTACCCCATCTATCCAGCGCCCTGTAATCTCTATCAGAAGGGGTAGGATTTTTAGCAGTAGAAGCCTTAATGCCCTTGGGCCCCTAAGAAATGGTTTCAGGGTCCGCAGCAGGATTTTTGAAAAGGAATTTGTGGGACTCTGGAACCCTGTAGTACCTGTCTTGTTTGCTAGGGGCTGGAGGAAAGGAATCAGGGGCCATACTGGATTCCGAAAACACATCATCAACAATGTCTAGTACAGGAGGTATACCAAAGGCCTATGCTGAGGAAGGAGGAGGAAATCTCTAAGCCTCTTTTTGGATTCAGAGAAATCCTGACTTTCCCAGTGGAAATGCTCCCTTAAGGTATGCAAAGTTTCCACAAAAGAGAAATCCTCAGGTGGAGAAGCAGAGGGAATGGAATCCTCTGCATGAGAGTCCTCATATGTAGGTATGGACAAATCCAGATCATTAGAAGAGTCAGAAGAAACAGAGTCCTGTTCAGAAGATTCGTAGTCAAATTCAATCCTAGGCCTCTTGGAGAGGGGGGGGGGATGACTACCCCTGATTAGAGTAATTAAATCTTCAGCCATTTTGATCATTTGTTTTTTAGGCATAGGAGCCTGAACATGTGGCCTGGGCGTCTGTTTTTTAGACACAGATTGAGATTTTGGCCTTAGCACTGAAGTTGGAGTCGGTTTAATATGCAAGTCTGTAAGCCTGAATACACCTTCAAAAGCCGGTGCCTGCTCAGTGGCTCCGGACCCATCCAAGGTAGAGACATCCGCAGGTTCCATAAGTGAAGCATCTTCTGGTATACCGGACTCTGAATGGGTCTCAGTAGAGGCCTGCGAATCAGAAGTAGTGGGTATCAGGGGCTGCAAAAGCTCCTCACTGAGTACCGGAGAACTGGCGACTGGCTTAGGAGAAGTGTCGTCGGCAGTTTTGGACCTCAACGGCCTGTCTCTGTCTTTTTCTTTGCTTTTTTCGGTATTCTGGTAGTCAGATGGCTAACCAACATCATTTCTGGATAATTAAACAGAGAACCAAAATATTTAAAAGCAAAAATGTACCGACGACGGATAGGGCGCTGATTAAATAAAGCACAAAACTGACAGCAAGGTACGTCGTGGTCAGGGCCTAGGCAAGGAATACAGTACAAATGAAAATCCTTATGAGGTATTTGCTTTCCACAAGTTATATAATTATTAACTTTTACTGACATCGGTAAGGAGCAAGAAAAAGTTTCCCCAACGGGGTACTTAGCTTTAAGTTGAAGACTTTGGTTCTGGAACTCGAAAACGGAAATTTCAGGAGTCGGCCGACCAGCACTTGCGAACTGCTTCTGCTTTGGGCACCGTGCAGCAAGAAAGACAGATGTAATGGCGTCGGCTGCATATTTTATACCCCTGGCAACCTGACGTCATGGAAGAAGGGACAGCAACTGACGCAGGACCCAAGACTTTGTTAATCAGGCCGACTGAGGGCAACCTGCCAGCAGATTACCCAAATGTAATGACTGCAACAGTGAAACACAATGAACATATACCCATTCTAATGACTTAAAACTTGCCTGTGATATAAATATGACCTTCTGGACAGACAGTTATGTATCCCAAAAAATATCCCCTCTCTGGAACAGGCTTCCCATCCATGTGGAGAAGAGTTCCTGCCTAACCCAATTCAAGTGTAGCTTGGACAAATGGATGAAAAACAGCAAATGCATCCCTGGTTTGGCATCCATGTTTCTAATGGACACAGACGGCCTGTAAATGGTTCATCTCCCAGGGCCAAGCTTGTAAATGTTTCATCTCCCAAGCCCTTGCTTACACTTATTAAGGGTACCAGAACTTGTCAGAGATTTGTGATGCATGGTTAGGTTTAAAAAAAGGCCCTTGAGGTCGTTAGCCTAACCTATGATAAGATGAAATGAAAGAGAATTGGAACGTATTTTTCTCTTTCCATCTTATTTCTTTTATGTTGTCTATTCCTTTGCAAACGGCTTATTAATTTTTGACCTGTGTCTAAATACTTAACACTATGATAAGCACGGAAAATTTTAAGACTTTTTTTTCTTTTCAACGTTAGCACTATTGGGTTGACTTTAGATAGAGTGGTGTTAAAATGTGCTCACAAATGAAATGAGTTTTGTAATAATTGTGTAGTTTTGTTGTGTGAACCAAGAGTGGTGCAAATGGATTTTTCAAGTACAAAGCTTATATATGAAGTAAATGTTTCTGTTTAAAACATCAAAAAAAAGTAAGACATCCTGAAAACATTAACAGCAAGTTACTTTGCCTGCCACTCACACTTGTGGTATCTACTGGACACTTTTTTGTTCTGTAACTAGTAACTAACCTACCAAATGGCTTTGCTTTTTAGTGATGCTGCTACCTGCTAGACAAATGTTAGTTATGGGGCCAGTGAAAATATTTTCTGCAGTAGTTAGGAAAAGCATTAAGATGATTTTGCTATTTTAGTGAAGCCGCAAAATGTAACTATTACTACCACTCAACTACCACATAAAAGCACAACCTTTAGATTTTTATCATAACTAGTTCCTGCACTACCAGTTAGGCTTTTGGGCCAGCTGTGAAGTACTAATACATAAACAGCATCAAAGCACTGATGGTAAATAGTTATGCCTTCTTCTACACACTGATATTAATAAAAGGGGAACAAAATGGGTTAAAAATGGGATTCCAATTAAATGATTAATGGAATATCCTTTGGAAAAAAGTTAGGCAAAAATATTTTTGCTAATTACACCTCTTGGAGTGACAAAGTATATTGCACTTACTTATACGTGTCACATTTATAAATGAGGTCAGCAAAAACACTGGTGAGAAGGAGCTGCTATTAAGGACTTGTATCTGCGCAAGAAATGGTTTGCTGTACTGAACCAGAACATGTGGCTTTTAAATAATACTCGAGCTGGAATGGTAACAGTTAAAACCTCAAGGATTTAGGACTACTTTGTTTGCAAATAGCATATTACATCTTCTAAAATGTAATTTGTTGATTAATAAGGATTCAACTCCACTAAAAATAAGGGTCTATATCATTTCATTGAAGCTTAATTCATTGACACATATTCACTGAAAGCTCACTTCACTGAAAACCCAATTCACTGAAAGCTCACTTCACTGAAAACCCATTTCACTGAAACTCATTTCATTGAAAGGTATACAAGGCCTATTCCCTACTGTTGTGCGATCCTGAAGTTAGTATATAAAGTAGGGGGGTGTGGGGGGCACAGCCTCCCACATTTGGGGGGTGTGGGGGGGTGAAGCCCCCCCCACATAAATTGGTTATATGTTGTCTTCTGGAAGAAGTTTTTCATTACACTTTTAAGTATCCATCTATATGCTTTAAAATATTTACAATACGTGGGGGGCTGTGCCCCCCACACCCCCCTTATTATATACTAACTCCAGGATCGCACAACAGTGGGGAAAAGGCCATATATACCTTTCACCTAAACGAGTTTCAGTGAAATGGGTTTTCAGTGAAGTGAGCATTCAGTGAATATGTGCCAATGAATTAAGCTTCAATTAAATGATATAGACCCAAAAATAATTGGGTCCTGACAGTAAAGTTGTAAGGAAATTCTGGGGTGGGGTAAACTTTTGGAATAAAGTGGCATGATGGCATTTCTGGTGAAAACTAATTTAATAAAAAGTGATAATTAAGAAATTAATAAATAGTTATAGTTAAAGTTAAAAGGAAATTTAAGGGCTGAACTATAAATAGCCAATTTGAGCACACGAGTTTGAAGGGAAACTGCACAAATAAGTTTAGACCGTTCTGGGTACAAAGAACATGTAACCATACAGAAATAAAGAATGTTCTATGAATATACCTGTAATTAGCTGACACAGTTGTAGTTAAAGAAAGAAATGTACAACTCGGATTGGATTTGAATAGACTGTGTACCTCACTGGACAAAATGTGTGTAAAAGTCTGGAACACGGGTAGACTACTTGTATAACATTTTGATTATATGTTAAAAAGTGCAACTTGTAATAATTTGTTTTTTTTTTTTTTGTTTTTTTACCTAGTCCACCACCAGGATATGGAAAATGTGCAACATGCATGAGAACTACACTTTATGTAAGTTGAATTAAAAGACTTAATAAAACTACTTATTTGCAATATTTAAAAAAAACAGTGATAGCTTGCGTGATTACCACCTAAAATGTCTACTTCAATATTTTCTGTATCTAATTTAAATCTACAAATACGTTCATATTCTAAAATATATCTGTACATCGCATGTAGTTTTCAGTGAATATTGACAGCACACTCATGTAGCAGTTGGCATTGCTGCATTTGGTTACTAAAGTTGCTTTTATGTTTATGCTACACAGAAATGGCAAAAAAAAAAAAGTGTTTTTACCAACTTTTTCACAGCATGTATACCTGAGCCTCCTTAAAACCAAGAAAAAAGAACCTTGAAATGTGGCCAATCTGAGTTGAGAATTCAAAGTAATCAAGCACTAATAACTTTAAAAATAAATACTTTTTTTGAAAATAAAAAATACTCTATAGAGGAGTGCTTTCACTCTTAACAGAACTACCTCAGTTCTAACTCCAGTTTACAAGACATGCATTATTTATATATGCAATTCACTAAAGCTGATGTCAAATACATATATGTTTATACACAGAAAGAGATATATGCACACACCATAAGTGTGTGTATTAACACTTTATAGTGATTGTGGGTACAGTTAATACACTGGCATATTTTATATACTCACTCAGTACACCTTAGCTATGCGAAACACTAAATGCCCGAGACATTTGCACTTTTTCTACAAATATGAAATACTTATGAATTACTGCTGTAACTGAATTATGCTGAACATGCAGCATGGGTCACCACCACTCAAAAGGCCATGTTACCATACAGTTCAGAAATCATTCCTGGCTCAGATGGGATGGACAGTAAAGTAGTTCAATGTTACTTTTGTAACATTTGGAATTTATACAAACTGGGCTAACACTTCCTGGGGGCTTCAAATTTTTTACTTCTTTTGCAGAGAATCGTATTTGTGAATATATTTATATTTGAACTTTGGGTTTCGGATTGTTATCTTGGAACTTTACGGACACTCTCCTGAGATGCTGCTTTTTGTGTGGTGTCAAGTTTTACTCTAGGTTAGAGAGCCATAAAAGACTTTACTCTCTTTAATAAACTGTTTGGAGAACTACACATTTTCTCTAGTTTAGATTTGTATAGGATACTTGTGTCTGTCATTATTGTACAGGTTATTGAGATTCAGTAATGACAGTGCTTATTTTTAAATAATGGCCCATTATTAATAATTTCAGTTATGGTCATTTCATTACCTTTACGTTTCACTTTGATATGTACTTATGAAATAGGTATTATATTAAATTTGAAGTTGAAGATGAAGGCTTGTCTTTGACACATTAAGGATCACAAATTAAATTTACTGTGTGAATACCTATGATGGTGCAGTGTTGGTGATGGAATACTTAAGTAGTGGGGGTGTGCACCCCCCCCCCCAAAACACACACATCAGGGAGGTAGAGGGGGATTTGTCCCCTGCAAAAAAGATTTTCTTCTAGTCTTTTTTCACTTCAAATACTGTATTTGGTTATTCTATTCTACTGTACTCTACCCTCCATAACAATCACAACCATTTCAAAGTTTCTCATAATGTGAAATGAACAACTCCAGATGCAAAAAAATGGTCAATGAGCGACAAAATGTGATTTTTTTTTTTTTAAAACAAGAAACATATTTATTAAATTATCACTTATGACACAGGCAATCATACATTTATTTAAATGAAAACAAAACATACTGATATATTTTCAGTTGCAAACATACATGACTTATAATCTATCCAGTCATTGTCAGTGACATCATATAGCTCATTTAATCCCTGCACTCCCTTAAAACACTATTCTGCATGTATTGTTCCCACAATTCTCATTTTTTCCTATGTAATTTGCTCCTACCCTTTAATAAAGATCCCATTTCTAGTTGTTCCCTCTCTGTTACTATATTCACTACTACTAGTACAGTTGATTTAGACTTTGATTTCCATTTCCTAGTAATTAGTTTTTTTCTGCAGCCACCAACATTAATCTCAGCAAGGCCCTATTATGCCTAGGCAATTTCAACTCTAAATCACTTAGGTTATACCAATTTGCTCAGCTAGCATCTCTGATACAGAAGTCTGCAGGGAATTTTAAAAGTCTACCAACTCATTACACCCCCAAAAATATGTTCCCAACTGCCTCCCTCCCCATTACACCAAGCACATTTCCAATCTACCTAAGGAAAAATTCTGAGACTAACTGGGGTATGCAAACACTTCCAAACAAAGATCGTAAATCTTCTAGACTTCGTTTCATATTTGGGAGCCATACATATATCCTGCCCCATTGTTTCTTTGTGAATGGCTTTATCCAGTCTCTCTTACCAATCCTTTCTAACCTGCTCTGATTGACTACTACAGTTATCATGCAGTATGTTACATACCCAACTAATGATCCATTTTTTTAACAGCAGCTTCTGTTCTAGATTCTAATAAAAACTCTACCAGTGCTGATCTTCGCTTAGTATTCCCCTATTTCTTTCTCTTTGCCTTCCTATCAAGGATAGATATCAAAGTATAGGCAATCTCTGGCCTGCACTCCAAATGAATTCTTTGCCAATTCCCATTTTATTACCTTTCCCTCACAAATTACTTCCTCCCAATACTTTGGTTGCTTTGTCAGTTTTCTCCAATAAATTCCAGCCCCCTGTTGCCTATTCTCTGTACCTGTAAGTGCAAGCACCCCTATCGACAAAAAACTCCTTTCTTCATTCTCATGTTCGCTTAGTTCTTAGAATACATTCAGCTACTTTATGAATATAACATTCTGCACTGTTACTGTTATTCTTAAGAATCTGCAACCAAAATCAGTCTCTCCTTTATTCTTCAGCCCCCACCACCCCCATTTTACCATCATCCTTTTCCACTTTGAATTATAGCTTTCTGTTGTGTTATGCATAGCAGCCTTAACTGTGCAGATCTGAAATACTCATTCCACAGTAATTCCAAACCACCTTGTTCTATTGGAAGGATCAATTTATCCCACCTGACTCTTGCCCTCTTCCCTTCCCAGATAAAATCCTTCAAACTCTTTATTAATTGCTATCCAAAACGTATCCTCTGGTTGATAAAAACATGTCTGACCTGTGTAAAAACTAAAAGGACTAAAACATTCTCACTGCTTCTATCTTACTATCCACAACCATAAAACAGAGCTTCCAATTTCTCAATTATTGTATTACCTTTTGTTTAGTCTCTAAGAATCCTTAGCTGTCATAACAGAATCTTTTTTTAATCCATACTCCTAAGTACTTCATTTTATCATCTTCCCATAAATATGGGTATTACTGAATCAATAAGTGTGTGGGTAAGATAGTTTACAGTTACTGCTTTTATCTTCATTAATTTTGTATCCTCAAAAGATCTGACATGGACTCAGAATGTTCCACAACACTTATATGTCCTTTTCTGGGTTTATAGGTAGGTACTAGATTATTGGCCCTAGGGCCTATATAAGCCTAGCCAAAAAGGTGCCCTGGCCTTCGCTACACAAGTTTTAATTTAAATTATTTTCCTATGCACCTGTCGAGTAGAGCCACAGAAGTGATCCCTGGGGTGAATTTCCTATCTCCCATCCAATCATCAAGATTTTTCTTGAAGACTGCTAATGAGGAGCTTTGTTTGATATAGATAGGTAGTTTGATCCAGAGTATGGGAAGTCTCTGGGACAGGAATCTATCCCTCCAGCATGTTCTGTTTATTGTGGTGACAAGGTTTAGGTTCCTAGAGCGTGTAGCTCGGAGGGATTGGGATTTCTTTAAGTGGAGCATGTCCAACAGCTCTGGCTTTGACATAGCTTTGTATGTTAGGCAGAGATCGCCTCTGAGTAGGCAATATGCAACGGAGTAAAGCTGGAGGTTTTTTGAGACAGTCTGCATATGGCATCTGTTTGAGGCTGGTAATCCTCTTTGTGAGGTATTTCTGCGGCCTTTCTAGCTGTTGTAGACGTCTTGTGAAGTACATACCAAAAGGGGCGCTGTGCTCTATAATGGGTCTAATGAGTGATGGCTAGAGGGGAACAATGACCTCTTTCTTCCTCGATGAGAAACCTTTTGTGATGAGGTGTGCCATGTAGAAAGATTTCCTGACTACTGCGGCGATGTGATTATCAAAGGAGAGACTACTGTCCACCTGTGTCCCAAGGTCTCATCACACTTTCGTTGTTAAGTAGACTACTGCCTATGTGGCAGTTCATGGGTATAGAGTTTTTACCAAAAGGGATGACAATGCACTTTTTCGCAGTGAGCTTGAGGCCATGGCTTTGACACCAGGCTCTCTCAGTGAGGCTCTTTTGTAGGATGTCCACATCGTTAGGAGTTTCGATTATGGCTCCTAGTTTGCAGTCATCTGCGAACTTCATTAGCCAAAGACCTGTGTTAGCCTGTACTTCAGAGAAGTAGATACCAAACAGTAGAGGACCCAGGACTGAACCCTGTGGTACTCCACTTGTCACTGGTTTGAAGTCGGAATTGGAGTCTGCTACTTTCACAGTGTGGGTTCTGTCAGTGAGCCAGCTGGCAACCCATCTTGTGACATAGGGATTTATACCTAGTTTAGTGAGTTTATCTATAATTCCAGAGTGGGGGATGGTGTCAAAAGCCTTGGCGATATCTAGATAGGCTGTGTGAACCACCTTACCCTCATCTACGGCTTTGGTGACCGCTTTAAAGAAGTCTATCAGGTTTAGGAGTCATGATCTGCCTTTTACAAACCTGAACTGGGTGGGGTCCAGTGTTTGGAGATTACCAGTGTCATTGTTTATAAGTTCCATGATGATACATTCCATAGTCTTGCAGACCAGGCTAGTCAGGCTAATAGGGCGGTAGTTCGCGGGGTCTGTGGTGGCTCCCCCTTTGTGGAGTGGGATAACCGTCGCTGTGCACCATTCAGTGGGCACAAAGTCTGAGTTGTGGCTACGATTGAACATGGTACTTATGTGGGGTGCTAGTTTGTTCTGTAGTTTGTGTAGAATGCAGCCTGGGATGTTGTCAGTTCCCATGGATGATGTGTTCTTGGATTTGGAGAGTGTGGTTTTTACCTGTGCAGCCGTGATTACAGGAACTTTGCATTCTTCTGGTATAGAGCTGGGCCTTTTAGAGAGTGAGGGGGGGGGTAAAGTTAGCACTGAACCTATCTGCCAGGATGTTGGCAATATCAGTTGGTTCTGGATATTTAGTGCCATTGTGCTGCAACTCAGAGCAGATCTGAGTGTTGCCATTGAGATTCTTGACATAGCTATAGAATGCTTTGTGGTTGTCTTTAGAATCAGTGGCAATTTTGTTTTTGTAACTAGCTTTGGAGGATTTTATGAAGGATCTCAGCTTCTTACTAAGGATGACCAGGGAATTCCTCCAATCATGAGATTTTATTCTTTTTTGCAAGAGTTTATTTCTTCTGTTGTAGACTTTGTTTTTGTTTATGGCAGGGGACCACCAGATTGGCTTCCTTTTTTGGAGGATAGCATCTTGGTTTGTGTTAATTTATTAACACAGTTGGATTTCCTTTGTATAAATGTAACTCTGCCCATGTCACAAGTGACAACCCAGCCAACGTGGCCAAAAAAAGGAAAACTGAACACTTTACATGACAAACCATGCTGACACTCTCAGATGCAAACATTATACATTACTTATAATATACCTAATCATTTTCAAACATTACATAGCTCATTTAAGTCCTGCCTTCTTTTAAACCTCATTCCTCCCCTGTATGTACTGTTCCCAATATTCCCATTTTTTTCCTACGTAGTTTGCTTCTACCCTTTTCTAAAGATCTCAATTCCAGTTCTATATTCACTGCTTCTAATATAGTTAGTTTAGATGTTGATTTCCATTTTCTAGTAATTGTTTTTTTGCAGCCACCATAATTAGACACAGCAAGGCCTTACTAGGCTATTCTAATTCTGTATCATTACTCAGAAAAAACATCTCCATCACACCAATCCGTCCACCCAGCTTCTCTGACAATACATCCTGCAGGAAATCCTTAAAGTCTGCCAACACATCACACTCCCAGAAAATATGTTCCCAAGTACCTCTTCCCTGTCACGCCTTCAACATTTGCTGTCTACCTGAGAAAAAATTCTCTGGAGTCTACTTGAGGTATAAAAATATCTATGTAAACATTTCCAAGTAAAAATCCTAAATCTTCTAGATTTTGTTGCATATTTGGGAGACATACATATATCCTTCCATTATTCTTTGTGAATTGCTTATCCAATCTCTCTTCCCAATCCTTTCTAACCTCCTCCCTAACATGAAAGAGTTACACATTCTCCAAGACCTCATTTTAAAATCTTTGTTTAACCATGACATTTATTACATTGCTACAAACCAAGATTAAACATATCAAGTGCCAGGACCTTCTTAAAGGACAGCCCACAAAAGCAACAGAGACTATATTGTAGCCACAAGGTATAGCAAATAATTAACTTCTGTAACATACATAGACATTATTATAAACATAGGTTCATAGGTGTGTACTATGCTAATGGCCCGCCTTTACAAGCCTAGCCCATAGGATTATCCTGGCATTGTGCCACCCCAACTTTAGTTCCTAGTGCCTCTGTCGAGTAGAGCCACTGGAGTGATCCCCAGGGTGAATTTTCTGTTTCCCATCCATTCATCAAGATTTCTCTTGAAGAGGGCCAGTGAGGTGCTCTGCTTGACATGCATGGGAAGTCTATTCCATAGTAGGGGCAGTCTCTGGGTTATGAACCTGTCCCTCCAGCATGTTCTGTTGATTGTGGTAATGAGGTTGAGGTCTCTGGAGCGTGTGATGTGGAGGGACTGGGATTTCTTTAGATGTAGCATTTCTAACAGAGCTGGGTCAGACATGGCTTTGTAAGTGAAGCAGAGATTGTCTCTAAGTAGGCTAGATGAGACAGAGAATAGTTGGGAGTTTTTTGAGTCTATCCATATAGGACAAGTGTTTAAGGCCTAGGATCCTCTTTGTGAGGTACTTTTGCGGCCTCTGCAGTTCTTGCAGGTGTCTAGTGAGGTACATACCAAATGGGACGTTGTACTCGATGATTGGCCTAATGAGAGAAGAGTAGAGGGAGACAACCTCTTTCTTCCTGGATGCAAAACCCTTAGTAATGAGATGTGCCACATAGAAGGACTTTCTGACCACAGTGGCAATGTGGTGGTGAAAAGAAAGGTTGCTGTCAACCTGTGTTCCAAGATCTCTTACAATGTCTTCTGTGTTCAGTGGACTACCATCAATGTGATAATTCAAGGGAACTTAGTTTTTCCCAACGGGGATGAAGACACATTTTTTGTCATTGAGCTTAAGGCCATGGTTCTGACACCAGTCGTTGGTCTCATTGAGGCCTTTCTGTAGGATGTCAGCATCACTTGGGGAGTTAATAATAGCTCCCAAACAGACAAGTAAAAATTGAAGCATAACAAATAAAGAATGTATAATTTTAAAATTATGTTGATGTTAAACCACCACAGACTTCATTTTTTAATACACAAGTCAAAGAAGAAAAATTCATTTAACCCCGAAAGAATTTCAGCATTAGTTTTTAGTTGCCAAAAAAATTCTCTGATTTACAGTCACTCACTCCATCCCTCCCCCGGATTTAAAGTTACTTTCTCTAAGACAGGAAAAAAAAGTTGTGATCAGAATACTGGTAAATATGCTTAAATAATGCTGCAACAGATTTTTACAATTATTTAGTGTGACACTAACTACAAAGGCTTTACCTTGTAGCTTAAATAGGAGATTATTGTTTCATTTCGAAAGATGCCTTACCTCCTCTTCAGCTACAACAGACTACAGGTCTATCACTAACATATGTATTTTAGTCAAAACTTCCCATAAAATTATTACAATCAAACTCTTGATTGACTGATTACATACAAAACATGACCTCTTACTAGACAAACAAATTTTGTCCTACGTACAGTACTGAATTCTGCAAACAATCAAAAATACACCAACACTCCAACAACTTGTGTGAACTGAGGTGGGCTACCAGCCAAAACTCTGAGCTGAGATACTAAATGACTAGAGGCTTCTGAGCTTCCCAAAACCCATAAGTTGCCTGTTTTTTTTTTTTTGCTTGATTATACTACTTACTGCACTTTTTTATTGTGTTCAGCTTAATACTGGATTTTAATACTGTAAACTAAACTGCACTGTCTACAGCCGCGGTGGTGCAGCAGTAGCGTTGCTGCCTCACAGCAAGAGGTTCTCCCGTTCGATTCCCGGCTGGAGTGCAGGGAGTGCCTTCTGTGTGGAGTCTGCATGTCCTCCCCACGGTTGGGTGGGTGTTCGAAAGACATGCGTAAATGGGCGTGCCTTCGCTGAAGGTTGAATGTCGAGTTGGCACCTCGGCGTTCGTGAAAATCTACTGCCAATTATTAGTGGACTGGAGTTCCGCTGTGGCGACCCCTAACCGGGAAAAGCCGAAAGACAACAACAACAAACTAAACTGCACTGTGTGTACTGCATTTGATTGCCTTACTGTGTCTGTTAAATCTTATTTTGTTGCCGTTTTCACTGTTTGCAAAGCTTTTTTCTTGCTATTTTCACTGATTGCAAAGTAATTGTTGCTACTTTTCACCGTTTGCAAAGCATCTGTTCTGTTTTTCCACCAAGTTGTGTTTTAAATAGCTGATTTGTTTGCTGTTTAAACATTCTTTAGTGTCTCTCTGCTGTTTTTCTGCTGTTTAAAACATTTTAGTGTATCTTTGCTGTTTTTCTGCTGATAAAAACATTTTTAGTGTCTCACTGCTGTTTTTCTGCTGTTAGCATTTTTTTTGTGTTTCCCGCCTAAATTAGTGTAGCTAGTAGCGTTAGCATAGTCCAGACACAGGTTTGCTGCATCTGGGTCTGTTTGCAGTGGCTGTTGTATTCTGAGCACATTTTTCAAGCCATCTTTGATTGGAAGGGGTCCTTTTGTACCCTTGGAAGAGAAGTGTGCTGACTGGAACTTGTCTGGTGTAAGGTGATTGGTCTACGGCTTGAAGTAAGCACCCTCATTGGTTCTTTTGATTTTCTTTTAAATTTTTTTTTTTTAAGTTTTTAGTATCTGGTATTTAAGCCCAGCATTTGAGGAGGTTTCTGCTTGTGTGTGTGTTGTGCAGCACTGTGCACTACCAAGCAATTATGCACCACAGCCAGACATTTTCGACAATTTTTCCCTTAGATACAGCTGTAGTACATTAGTGTAGTCCTCATCTTTAGTACATTTCCAGTCTATGTATGCTAGTGAGCTGTGATCATTAAACCACCAGCCAAAAACCCTGTCAGAAATACCTCACCTATAAAATGAAATCTAAAAAGAAGGCCAACTTTTCCTGACTACCATACCAATTATATCCTTGAAATTCTGAGTCCCTTACTTTCTTTGCCAAAGGGTCTTAATATAACTCAAATAACAAGGGGAAAAGGTGAAAGAGGACACCCCTGCCTGGTTCTTCTGTTCAAATACAACTTATCATGAGAGGAAAGTACAGTTGTGTACACTTACCATAAATGTAGATGTTTGAGTGTATTCACTGTTGCAGTCATCACACTTGGGTTATCTGCCTGCAGGTAGCTCTCAGTCGGCCCGAATACCAGAATCTTAGGATTTCTGCATCGGATGCTGTCGCTTCTTCCATGACGTCAGGTCATCAGGGGTATAAAACAGGCAGTCTACACCATTACATCAGTTTTTCTTGCCCCAAATGTCAGGAGCCCCCAAAATAGGAAGCTAGTATATGGTGGGGAAAACCGCCAGTAAAAAGTAAATACCAATGCCATTAGAAATGGCCATAGAGAGGAGAGGTAGAAAGACAGAGAAAGCCAGGGAGCTGGAGGGAGGGAAACCAGGACTGCAACAGTGAATACACACAAACATCTACATTTATAATAAGTGTACAAAACTGTACTATGTTCTTCACATTTCACTGTTGCAGTCATCACACACGGGTTGATTCCCAAAGCTGAGGAAAAGTGGAGGCAGTCAAGAAGTATTAGGGCTGGCTAGCAGGTCTTGCAAGACTGCTGTAGCCAATCCAGCTCAGGATTTAGAAAAGATTGGCAAATGGTAATGCTTGGTGAAGGTATGCACCGAACTCCAGGTTGCAGCTTCCAGAATGTCCATGGTAGGGACTCCCCTGAGAAATGCTGTAGAGGTGGAAGTAGCCCTAGTGGAATGTGATCTGATCCCCTTGTAGGGTAGGTTTTCCATGGTGCTTGTAGCAGAAATGGATGCAGTGTGCTATCCATTTGGAAATGGTTTGCTCTGAAATGGCCTTGCCCTCTGCTCCTGTAGCAAATCTGACTAGCAGCTGGTTAGATTTTCTGAAATGTTTAGTCCTGTCACGGTCAAACCTGAGCTCTCTGTGTACGCCCAAGGAGTCCAGGATCCTTTCCCCTTTATTCTGAGGGTTAGGGAAGAAGGCTGGCAAATGGATGGATTGGTTTAGAGCCGCACTGAACACCACCTTATGTATAAAAGACAGGTTAGACCTGAGGGAAACCCTATCAGCATGGAAAATAAAGAAAGGGTTCCACAGCCATTAGTGCCTGTAACACAGACACTCTTCTTGTTAAAGTTATGGCTAAAAGCAAAGCTGTTTTCCAAGAGAGGAATTTTAACTCTGCTGAAGCTGCAGGTTCAAAAGGGGGAAGCGTGAGCTTTTCCAGTACAAAGTTAAGATCCCAGACAGGTGTAGGTGCTCTTCTAGGGGGCCATAAGTTGTTAGGCCCTCTCATAGGTAGGTACTAGGCTATTAGCCCTAGGGCCTATACAAGCCCAGCCAAAAAGATACCCTGGCTTTTGCCACCCAAGAAAATTATTTTCTGCGCCACTGTCGAGCAGAGCCACAAAAGTGATCCCCGGGGTGAATTTCCTATTTCCCATCCAATCATTAAGATTTTTCCTGAAGAGTACTAATGAGGAGCTTTGTTTAATATAGATAAAATAAACAGCCTCTGCAAGGCTCGAACCCAGGACCCAGCACATCATACACAAAGTAATTTACCACTAAGCCATGACAGATATTAAAAGTGGTAATAGATAAATAGGTTCATAGATTGGTATTAAGCTAACTGCCCTTGTGAGCCACTTTAAGCCTAGCCAATTATCCTTTGTGAGACTCAAACCCTGCACCTTGTGTTTGTAAGGCAAACACCTTAACCATTAGACCACCCTCCCAAAAAAATAAACAGCCTCTGCAAGTTTAATGAGAGGGTGAGAAAACAGAGGTGGCTCAGTATTATACTGAGCTGAGATGGCAGAGGCATGAATCTTAATGGAGGAGAAGGACAGGCCTCTGTGGAGTAACTCTGCTAGGTAATCCAGGATTAGAGGTAAGGAGGGCACTGCTGTGTCCTTCCCTTGAGAGTGATTCCAAGAACAATATCATTTCCACTTTTCAGCATAGGATTTTCTAGTACTAGGCCTTCTGGCTTCAAGAATGATGTCAAGGACCTTTTTGCTGAGGGTTGCTGGTGGAGTATTCAAGGGATAAGACAGGCTGCAAGGTTTAGGGATTGCAATTGTGGATGCAAAATCTGTCCCTCCTGCTGTGACAGCAGGGTAGGAGTCTGATGAAAGTGCCAGGGTGGCAGTGTTGTCAGAATGCGCAAGAGTGGGTACCAGTGTTGGCGTGGCCAGTCTGGGGCAATAAGAATTGCCCTTGGCCTGTCCTGTTTTATCATGTGTAGTACTTTTGAGAGGCGGAGCAGAGGGGGAAAGGCATAAATTGAGAGGTTTTCCCATTTAAAGGATAGGGCATCCACCTTCCAGGCCCTGCTGAGAGGGTTACTGGTGCAGAATTGCTCAACTGGTGGTTCTCGGGGGAGGCAAATAGGTCCACCTCCGGTGTCCCCCACTTCTGAATCAGATGGTTGAAGGTGCTGGTTTCAAATTTCCACTTGTGTGGGTCTAGGAGATTTCTGCTTAAGTCGTCTGCCAGTAAATTTTGCTTGCCTGGCAGGAATTGAGCTTGAAGATGCACTTGGTTGCTCAAGGCTGTGTTCCACAGGGCCATGGCTAACCTGCAGAGTGGGTAAGAATGGGTTCCCCCCCTGCTTGTTTATGTACCACATAACTGTGGTGTTGTCTGTTTTTATCAGCAGTTGTCCTGGAAGGATTAGGTATTTGAAGGTTGTCAGAGCATTCTGTTCAGCTAGCATCTCTTTTTGACTGATGTACAGGAGAATCTGGGCTCGGCTCCAGTGGCCCTGATTGCATTTGCCTGCCATGTGAGCCCCCCCATGCATAGTCTGATGTGTATGTTATTAGGGTTTGGGCGGCCAGGGGTTGAGTGAAAAGAAGTCCCTTGTTGTGGTTGCATGTTTCTGCCCACCAAAGGAACTCTGCCCTTGGAACAAGGTATGATTGGAATGACTGTTTCCAGGTCCCAAGAATGCCGGCACCATAGACTTTTAAGTACCATTGAAGTTTCCTCATATGCAGTCTTGCACATGGAATTAGCAGAATACATGAGGCAGTATTTGTCTTGCAGATAGCTGGGTTCTGGTGGTCATTTGTCTGAAGTAGTTTGTCAGCTAGACCAGTTTTTCTGAAGTGAGAAATGCCATCTGGGAAGTTGTGTCCAAGCTTGCACCCAGGAATACAATCTTTTGACTGGGTACCAGTTGTGATTTTTCGTTGATGGTGTACCCCAATGAAGTGAGAAGGCTTTTTACAAATGCCAGGTGCTGAATCAGCAATTCCTGACTGTCCGCCTGAATCAGGCAGTCGTCCAAGTATGGGAAAATGTGGATATTTCTCTGCCTGCAGTATGCAATGGCTGGAGCCAGGCACTTTGTGAATACTCTGGGCGCAGTAGATAAGCCAAAGGGAAGTGCAGAGAACTGATTGTGCATAGAACCTGCCCTAAAGCATAGATATTTCCTGCATGACTCCCTTATGGGGATGTGCAGATAAGCTTCTTTTAGATCTAGAGTGACTAACCATGCATCCTTGGCTAGCATAGAGAGAAGTTGTTGCAGGGTAAGCATCTTGAATTTTGGGACCACCAGAAAGGTGTTGAGGGTGGACAGATCCAGGATTGGGCGCCAAGAGTCCTCTTTTCTGGGCACCAGGAAAAGTCTTGAGTAGAAACCCTGCCCTCTTTGTTCTACTGGAACAGGCTGAATAGCTCTGATATTGAGCAGGGAAAGTACTTGCTTTTGAGCCTCTGCCCACTGGTTTGGAGGAAGGTCTGGAAACCTGCTTGGCGTTGGCAGTGTATGGAAGGAGTATCTGTACCTCTGGGATACAATGTTTAGGACCCATCTGTCCTGAGTAATGGACATCCAGTTTTTTTGCATGAAGGGCAAGTTTTCCTCCTAGAGGCACAAGTAATTGGGCAGGGCTGGGAAGGATAATTGAGAAGTCATTGTGAATTTTTTCCATAAGGGGGGCGCAGCTTATCACTCCCTGTTTCTGAGGTGGGGACACTCCATTGTTTAGATCTCTGCATACCGTTAGACTGTAGTCTGGGTGGCCTGCTTCCCCTGTGTTTGGTCTGAGAAAGCCTGGAAGGGGCTGGAAAGGACCAGTTTTTAGAAGGCCAATGCTACTAAATCTAGGTGGTTGCACTTGTAAGAATTCTTTAACCGTTTGCATAGATTTAGCTTTTTCTTCCATCTTTTTAAGAACCTCTTCTGCTTTGGTGCCAAATAAACAGTCCTTATTTAAAGGAGCATCTAGTAATTTGGACTTGTCATGATATGGCAATGTTTGCTCCTTCAGCCAAGCATGCCTTCTCAGTACAGACCCAGGGATTGCAAGCCTGCAAGATGCTTTTAGAGCATCAAAGCCACACTGCAAAGTATGCTTACTAACTTGGTTAGCAGAATGCATTAGCTCTTGTAAATCTTTATTTTCTGCACAATCTGGAAGCAACACCATTTTTTGTTTAAATAGTTCCATAATATGCTGCTGGTACTTCAACATGTGAAACTGGCAATTCAATGCCCTGATGGTAAGAGTTGCAGAGGTGTATACATTCTTACCCCATATGTCTAAAGCTCTGGAATCCCCGTCTGAAGGGGTAGGATTTTTGGCTGCAGTAGCCTTAATACCTTTAGGTCCCTGGGAAATGGTCTCTGGATCCGCAGCAGGATTCTTGAAGAGAAAGTTGTGGGAATCAGGTACTCTGTAGTACCAGTTAGGTTTCCTAGGGGCAAGGGTTAAAGTATCTGGAGTAAGACTGGATTCTACAAAAACATCATCTACAACATCCAGGACAGGGGGTATAGCTGAGGCAACTCTAAAAATTCTCTGAGTCTCTTTTTGGACTGAGGGTAGTCCTGGCACTCCCAGCAGAAATGCTCTCTTAAAGTATGCAAGGTTTCACCAAAAGAAAAGTCCTTCGGACGGGAGGCAGAGGGAATGGATTCCTCTGCATCAGAATCCTCATAGGTTGATAAGGGGATGTCCTGATAATCAGAAGGGTCAGAGTCATCGGACTCCTGGTCTGTAGAATCAGAAAGTAACTCAATTCTTTGTCTCTTAGCAGGGGAAGGCTGGCTTCCCCTAATTAGGGTAATAACATCTTCAGCCATTCTAAGCATTTGTTTTTGTGGCATGGGAGCTTGAGCATGCGCTTTGGTAGTCAGTTTTCTAGGAGTAGTGCATACTCTGGACCTCAGAAATTTGGTAGTTTTAGCAAAAAGTAAGTTCTCTGTTTAATTCGAACATCAGTAGGATGGAATACACCATCAGAAACCAGTGCCTGCACAGCGGCTCCGGACACATCCAAGGTAGAGACATCCACAGGTTCCATAGTCGAAGAAGCATCGCGCAGCATACCGGACTCCAAATGAGTCTCAGCAGAGGCCTGTGAATCTGTAGAAGAGGGCATCAGGGGCTGCGAAGGCACCTCACGGAGTACCGGTGGACTGGCGACTAGCTTAATGGAAGCTTCGTTGGTAGTTATGGACCTATACGGTCTGTCTCTGTCTTTATTTATTTTTATTTATTTGCAGTTGGTTTACCAGGATAGTCCATTGGGCCTAGAAGAACCCATTTTCAATGGGGTCCTGGGGAGAAAAGCTCCAAAAACAAAACAATAATTACAAACAAAACAGTAATTACAAACAAAATTACAATCAAAGCTCTTGTTACAGTATGTACAAAAGTACTAGTAGAAACACTGCATTTAAACATACAGTTTCTAAAGCAAAAATGACAATGAAAGTTTTGGTTATACTAATTATAGACAAAATATTTCATTTAACAGAGACAATTTCTGCGATAAACAGTGTAATCATTGTAAATCTAGAGTAGTTGTTTATGCATGGATTGATTCCTGCCAAAACCATGTGTGGTTAGTAAGTTGATGTTCATGGATGCACTGCAACAACTTTCATATGTCTGACAAATGAGTACGCAGAGTAGGTAGAAGTAGGACGGGAGATGAGCAGTTGGGATTCAGATCAGGATGTATCACAACTTACCCAATTGTTTGCAGTTAGACAGATAGTTGAGAGGAATCTAGAGATGAGAAGAGTCCAAGTTACTGTTCTTATATTTGAAGAAATCTTATGACAAGGTTCTAAGGACATGATTTGGGCAGTCCTGTGGTGGTTTGAAGTCCAAAAAACAGAAAATAAGATTAGTGCAAACTACATACAGGGGACCCAAATACTGAAGTATGAACAGTGTTCAGTCTAAGTAAGGGGTTCCCTGTGGGATTGGGTGTGCTTCGCACTAGTGATGGGCTACATTAGCAGACCGGTTGATGGGGATAGATCAACAAAGTTGTTGTATTTATTTATTGACAAAAGGGGGAGAATGGAAGTTTAAAGTGTAAACTATATAGTTGAGAGAAAGAAGGTTAGCAGTGCAAGTTATGTAGGGTGGCAGCTAGAGCATTCCCACTGGGAGGCTAGGTATGAATGAAGAGTTTTTTTGAAGGTAGAATTAGTAGGGGTAACACGAATGGGTGATGGTAGGGAGTTCCAGAGCCGTGCCAGACTAAAGGATAGAAGGTATTTGCCTGGTGGACGAGCTGGTTTGTGTATTTCAAGAAGATTTTGGTTGTTAGACCTTAGTACTCTGTTAGGTAGATACATTTTAAAGGCAGAGGAGAGGGAGGGACAGATTGAGGGGTTGAAAATAAGCTTGTGGACTAGAGTGAGTTGGGTATAGATAAGGTGGTTGGGTAGTTCTAGCCAATTTAATTTGTGAAGAGAGGAACAATGGTGAGTAGAGGACCTCTGGCTAGTGGCGAACTTGGCGATTTTGTTACAACAACATGAGAGTTGATTTTTCAGAGATGATTGTAGATTAGTTAGGAGTGGAGATCCATAGAGAAGGGAGGGGATGAGAAAGGATGTAGAGAGGGTGAGTTTAGTGGAGGGTGTAAGATAATGGTATTGACGGTAGAGCATACCTAATTTTTGATGTTTTTTTATGTTTAGTTGTATGTGGGAATTAAATTTGAGCTGATTGTCAATTTGGACACCAAGTAGCTTGGTCTCTGATACCAGTTCCAGAGATGTGTTGTATTGACTAGAAATACAGAAGGTGTTTGTGTTGAGAGGGGTGGCTTTTGAGGGAGTGAATACCATTAACTTGGTTTTATAAGCATTGAGTGCTAAGTGATTATTTTTCATCCATTGTTCAGTGGTTGAAAAAGCATCTTGAGTTAGCTTTAGAAGTAAAGGGGCTGAAGTGGCAGAGCAAATAATAGTTGAGTCGTCTGCATATTGAATGATGTTTGAGAATGGAATGGAGTTGCGGAAGACATTAATAAAGATGTTGAAGAGGAAGGGGCCTAATATTGA
Source organism: Protopterus annectens (assembly GCF_019279795.1). Lineage (NCBI taxonomy): Eukaryota > Metazoa > Chordata > Ceratodontiformes > Protopteridae > Protopterus > Protopterus annectens. The sequence goes on along the minus strand of NC_056734.1, from coordinate 994,761,749 downwards.
ACCTTGTGGAACACCAGTTGGGGTATTAAGGAATGAGGAGGTGGCCTTTTTCCATTTTACTGCTTGATGTCTGTTGGATAAGTAACTGGAGAACCAGTTCAGAGAGGAAAGAGATAGGTTAAGCTTAGAGAGTTTAGCTAGAAGAAGGTTATGGGAGATGGTGTCAAAGGCCTTGGAAAGATCCAGTAGAAGGGTAGAAACAATATGACCAGAGTCTCAGGCTTTATTTACTGTTTCCAGGAAGGACAGGAGGGCTGTCATAGTGCTGTGGCCTGGTCTGAAGCCATGTTGTGTGGGAGTTAGTAGGTTGTTATCAATGAGGTATGTTAGGAGTTGTAGTTGGATACACTTTTCAAGGAGTTTGGAGATGGGAGACAGGATAGCGATGGGACGAAAGTTGGAGACATTGTTATTGTTACTTCCTTTATGTAAAGGTATGATATAGGCCTTTTTCCAGATATGGGGAACTGTGCTTTCTTGGATAGAGTGGTTGATTAAAATACTAATGGGGTAGGCAATGGCTTCAGCAGCTATGCTAAGGAATTGTGAAGGAATATTATCGGGAGCATTTGAACCAGACTTCAGTTTTAGAAGGAGTTTTTTTATGGTAGAAGTGGGTATGGGTTTTAGTGAGAAGTGTGGAGAGTGGGAGGAGGGGATATTTGGAGGTGGGAGAGATGAGGAGGGAGGAAGAGTGGAGTGGGTGGTGAAGGTTGTAGAATTGGAAGATGGGATAGGTAGTGAACTAGTGTTTGAGGGTGGAAGGTAAGAAGATGAGAGTGGGGGTGGTTTAGAGGGAGTGGAGATGTTGGAGAAAGATGAGGTTAGTTTGGAAATAGAATCAATGAAGAAGGAGTTAAATTGAGTAGCCAGGTCTATGTCAAGAGCATTTGGATCGGGAGTGGGGGTGTCTGGTTTACTGGGATTAAGGAGAGTGGAGATACTTTTCCAGAATTTTTGAGGGTTTGTTTTATTGTTGTTTTGGAGTAAGGAGAAGTAATTTTGTCTGTCAGTGGTGATGAGTTTCTTTACTTTATTTCGAAGTGTTTTGTATTCGTTGTAGATGAGGGGGGGTTTATTTTTATGGTAATGGGTCCAGAGTTTGTCTCTTTGCCGCATTGTAACAAGTGTATTTTTTGTAAGCCATGGGGCAGTTTTGGTTTATTCTTTTTGTTCTTAGGGGAGCATGATGGTTTAAGAAGGTAGTGTTGAAATGGGTGACTGCATTATCTAGAGGAAGTGATTTTAGAGCATTCCAATTTATTGCCTTTACAGAGTTAATGAAAGCTGAAGGGGTAGATTTTTTTAGGTTACGAGTAGTAATGAAGTTATGGGTATGATGAAGGGGTGAAGGGAGACTGCATGTAAATGTGGGTAAGTGATCACTAAGAGGATCAGGAAGAGTACCACTGTTAGAGAAGTAGTGGGGGTCAGAGACTAGGATCCAGTCAAGGATACTGCCATTGGGCAGGTTTTTTAAGGGGCGGGTTGTAGAATTGATGAGCTGAGAGAATTTATAGAGGTTAATGTTGAGTGAGTTTGAGGGAGACTGAATGGAGGCCCAATTTATATTCATGTCTCCTAGGATTATAGTTTTGTTGCTGATGTTAGTGGAGAGCCAGAAGAGGATGTCTTCGAGTGTAGAAATATTATCACCAGGAGGGATGTAGATGGAGACTATACATATATGCTTGAGCTTGTTGATTTGTAGTAGTGTTATTAGTAATTCAGCATTGTTAAAGTGGGGAGTAGGTTTATTATAGGGAGTAACTGATAGTGAGGATGAGTATAGAAGAGCTATACCACCCCTTTTTTATGAGATCTGTCTTTTCTAATAATAGAAAAGTTGGGTGGGATAATTTCAGAGTCTTTTATGTGGGGTTTTAACCATGTTTCAGAGATGGACAGGATGTCAGGTTTCTTGTGTGTGAGCCAGGCATGCAGGTTTGGAATTTTGTTGACTATGCTTTGGGAGTTTAGAGCAGTAAATAATATGGACTTGTTAGTAGTTTTTGAGGAGGAGGACCTGGGTTAGGATGGATATCTCCTGATTGTAGACTGGTAATTGTGTATAGGGTGAAGTTAGGGAGGTAACTTGAGAGTTTAGAGTATACATTGGACTCGATTATGATACTGGAAGACTTTCTAGTAATTATGGGAGTGAAATATCTATGTGAGGTAAGAAGTTTATATTGAAAAAGTAGATGGGTATTTATAGGATATAGGTGTGGCAAAATTGGGGGGGTGTGAGTGTTGGAGAGGTATGTTCAGATGGTTAGTTGTGTGGAAGGATTGGGAATAATAGATACTATTGGGATGGGTAAGGTGGAAGATATAGGAACTCAGTAGGAGGGATAGTAGTAGAAGGGAGATGTATATAGATTTTTCAAGCATAATGTAATGAGGTTGTTAGGAGTTGTTATGTAGGTACTAAGCTGTTTGAAGATGCAAGAGTGATGATATTTGTTTTGGAGCAGGCAAGGATGATAAATTTGAAGAAAGTAGTGGGGAATAGCGTATTGTTTGTGGTGGTGGTTTTGGTGTGTTTGTTAGTGAAGTGATTTAGAGGTGAGAGTGAGTGGGGTAAGGGAAGTAATTGGAGGTAAGTGTGGGTGGGGTAAGGGAGTGGGCGGTTCCAGGAAGAGAGTTTGATTGGATAATTTGGGTGGTGGGTGTGGTTTGTACAGGATAAAGGTAGAGGTGCCAGGGGCGGGTGAGATTTGGGGGCAGGGTAGGGGAGCGGAGTGAGCCGGTAGGGCGAACGGAGCGGGTTCAGCCAAGGAAGGCAAGGGAAGATCAAGAACCTATCAGTGGAGTGAGGAATGCAACAGGTAAGTACAGGAGACAGGGGTGTAGTTGGATAGAGTGGGCTATAGTGGATTAAGAGAGGAAAGTAAGAATAGGGCTTTGGTGATTTAAGGGGAAGAAGGTAAAGATTAAACAGAATACAAGGCAGTTATTGGGGTGGAAGTAGATTAGTGGGGAGAGGGCGCCATCTAGTGGCCAGATGCTGAGATGCAACTGTGCTCCACAGAGGCTATCTAAGGGGTAGATTGAATAAGGAGAGGAGGAAGAGGACAGTGTAGATTAAGGGAGCTAGGAGAGGAGGAAGGATTGACTGCTGGCTTCTTGGCAGGGAAGTGTTCACAACACCTAGCAGGGCTAAATAACTATAGTACAGTAGGTTTAGCAAATGATGCACATACTTCCTTGGTTCCTTCAAGGGGAGGTTTGGTTCACGTCCAATAGAGGGATGAGCAGCAGAGTTTATAGTATTGCTTGGTGGATTGGATGAGCTAGGATTAATTGTAATGTAGGTCTGGGCGTCCACACAGGTGTATCCACAGTGGGAAGAACAGGGCCTAAAAGCTGGAGACAGGAGAGGAGGGAGAGAAATGGTGATTTAGTAATAGGGAGACACAATAGTTAACAACTGTTGTATGGTTCCAAGGATGTAGAGAGCAACATGAGAGTAGAGAGTTTAACAATTAAGCTAGCAGTTAGTATCAGGAAAAAATGCAATTTAGAGTGGTTACACAGTTATTTCTATAGCTTTTATACAAATATCTAAGAGACACCACAATCAACAATGCAACTAAGTATACCTGATACAGTATAATGTATGAAATTAGAGTATGTATCTAAATTACACTGGCAAATGCATGAACTTGTATGTATATCTAAGATATATTGGCAAGGTAGATAAATTGCATAAACGAAGTTAAATAGGCCCTGCTGTATAGGCTAGGTAGTATTGCATTACACTATGACTTCAAAAAGATAGGCAGTTAATATTACTAAGACAGTATGCTGGAACAGCCACTACTTGAGCATTTCCGTGCTTTTGCTTAGTGATACGCATGTGTGAGTTGGCGTTTATAGCGAACATATGACCAGAACACTCTACGGTGCTCATACACTAAATAATCAATTGGGAGAGTGCGTTATAGTAGATGATAAATAAGTAAGAGCACCCAAACCTTTCAAATTAATGTGCTACCACATATGGTTTGTAGTGTAACCTTTATAAAGGCAGAAGATGGCATCCGCTTTAGTGATAAGGGAGGGAGGAGATTTAGATAAAAGCACGTGTATGGTCAGCGTTTGCACAATATAGTAGCCAGCACACTCCACAGCGTTGTCACAGTATAGTAAGCAACCTGCTCGTTGTACGCTTGTTACTAGCTAGAACAACGTATTATATCTTAAAGCACCTAAGTCTTAAACACATCCGTAGAAAGGCATATCTGATTTCCCCTTATGTGAGAAGGTTACTATGGTTAGACAGTTCTCAAATATTATGTAGCACACCCCTCGATCATAATATTCTAGGGCTTTTTCCATTTTTTTTTTGTTTTTAAACAAAACAATATTAGATAGCTTCACAATGTTAATGCAGTATCAAAGCACCTCTAAGTCTGGCAGTAGTAGTAGCAAGGACGTGCCTGTAATGCGGACTAGTATTTAACAGTCCCATTAATCAATTTAAAAATGTGAAGGACATCATGTAGTTTGCACTAGTATTTAAAACAATCCCACAAAGATGAAACACAGAAGAAATAGCCTTATATTTAACAGTCCCATTGATCAATTTAAATATGCAAAGGACTTCCTGTAGTTTGCACTAGTATTTCAAACAATTCCACAAAGACAAACACAGAAGAAAAATCCTTGCAGATTATAACATCGAGCGACCTGTCTGTAACTCACTCATGAGTTTAGACAGTCCCCTAGCATCGACAACGCGTGTTTAGTTAGCGTTTACAGGGACAAACGATGCAGACACTGTTCCGGTGTTTCGGCAACATTCAGTAAAAGGTCTGCATACAGTTGAGCGTGCCCTGTAGAACGCGCTAATATTAAGTAGGAACAGCAGATAATTACACTAGAAATCTACTTACTGTTCCGACGCTGAAGCCAGAGGAGCACAGCAGCCAAGAGCGGGCGAGGGGTAAAAGTTTGAAAGATGGCGCCAGAGGATTTGGGAAGTATATGAAACTTCTGGGTTTTTATCTTTATGTTTTTTTTTTGGAAGATCGGTAGTCGGATGGCTTATCAAAGCCATTCCAGAATATGGAGAACGAGAGCGAAAGAATTTAGCGACAAAGATAGCCCGACAACGAATAGTTTGGGCATTAAACAAGGCACAAAACCGACAGCGAGGGACATCATGGTCTGGGCCTAAGCAAGTGACGCAGTAAGAATGAAAATCTGTGAGGTATTTGCTTTCCACAGGCAAGACAATTGTTAACTTATTCTGACATCAGTTAGAGCAATAAAAAAGGATCCCCAAACGGGGCACTTAGCTTTAGAAAACTTCTGGATTACAAACTCGAAAAACGAAAATTTCAGGTAGCGGCCGACCGGCACTTGTGAACTGCTTCTGTTTCGGGCTCCTGCTTGGCAAGAAAAAATGATGTAATGGCGTCGGCTGCCTGTTTTATACAACTGATAACTTGACGTCATGGAAGAAATGATAGCATCCGAAGCAGAAATCCTAAGACTCTGGTATTCGGGCAGACTGAGGGCTAGCCTGCAGGCAGATAACCCAAGTGTGATGACTGCAACAGTGAAACATGAAGAAATCCCCCCACCACCACCACACACACACTAATTTCCCTCCTCTAATCCTTCATATATCCTCCTAATCAACCTTAAAATTTTGTCAGGTAATGCAAATGCTTCCATTGCCCTACTCATAAAATCTTACTCTATCTGATGCTCTCTGCTTCAAGATCCACCAACAACTGTGGTATTTTCTTAAATTCTGCTTCCCTCTGGATCATGACTGTTCTTTTAATTTTGTCTAATGTTTGCTTTCCCTTAACAAAACCACTATGATCCATATATATCAATTTTTGCATCACTATTGCCATTTTTTTTAGCCATTACAGACCTACACTTCATAATCATGGTTCAGAATCGAAATGAGCTTATATGAAGCTGGATCTGAAGGGTCTTTACCATCTTTAGGTAGTAAAGCCACCAGAGCGTTCTTCCAGAATGTTGATACTTCTCCTTTTAAAATACTGCTAAACAAACCTTCCAGATCTTTATCACTTTCTTCCCACTTAGCTTCCAAACTTGCACAGAAATACTCCAGGGGACTTTCTTGTACATTGGTTATACATCACCATTTTTATCTCATTTCCTCCGATCCTGTTAGTAACTGGGCCTCGTCTGCTTCTAACCTTAGCACATTTAATTCTTTCATAAACATTTCCATTTGTACCTTTTCTTGATTTCCACATTTCTCTGCTTAATACAGATTTTTACAAAACTTCCAGAATATTTCTAATACCACTACTGAATCTCTGGTTATTTTCCTTGTTGTAGGCTCCCTAAGCTTGGCAACAACCCTTTCTGCTTTCTGTTGCTTGAGCAGTTCTGCTAAAAGTTTTTGTGCTCTAGAGTTATTACTGAAAAACAGTTGCTTAACAGCAATCTTTCTAAACTCATGCATATTACCGAGGTAGTCCCTTTTTCTCTCTCTAGCATCTGCGATTGCATCTCCTCTTGTTCTGTGAGATTCTCCTTATTCTTCAATAACTTAACCTTTATTAGTCCCTCTAACAAGTCTTGTTACTTTTTAACCATATCTCTTTTTTCCACCCTATTTCTAAACTCCACTTTAACTTTATCCTACTCCCCAGCTATATTTTCAGAAGAAATTTCTACCTTTCCTAATAACTCCCGAACAATTCACATGACCCATTCCTTAAATTCCTCAATATTTAACAGATGTGTGTGGAAGCACCAGTATCTTATTTTCATTTCATTATCCTGCATTTTTTACTGCGGTGGTGGTGCTGCGGTAGCGTTGTCGCCTCAAAGCAAAACGTTGTCCCGTTCGATTCTCAGCTAGAGCGTATTCTGTGTGGAGGCATACGTGAATGGGGCATGCCTTCATTGAAGGTTGTGCGTCAGGGCTGGTAACCCGGTACGTAAAAATCCACTACCAATCATTAGCGGACCGGAGTTCCGCTGTGGCGACCCCTAACCAGGAAAAGCCGAAAGACACAAACAAACAAACAAACCCTGCATTTTTATTTTAGTTATCACTGGCACATGCTCTGAAATAGTTACTGGATGCATGTCAGACCTTTCAATTAAATGCACATGTTCCTGGGAAACAGAATTGCTATCTAGCCTAGACCAGTTTTTGTACCTTTGGGAATAATATATAAATTCTCTCCAGACTCCTACTACAGAATTGACATCTTTCATATGAAATAATTTTCATAAATTTCTTCAAAAATCTACCCTCTTTTGTTATATTTTCCCTTCTAGGTCCCCCAGATACATCCTCACTGCTGCAAATCAAATTCCTGTCCCCACCTGCAAGTAATATTCCCTGCTGAATGCTGATTTCAAAAAGAATTTTCTTAAGCTCCAATGCAGCAGTTTTACGTGGAATATAAATATATGCCAGCATAATTCTCCTCCCTTGCCAGTAGCCTGTTACAATTACAAATTTACCATTATTATTGTTTTTTCTCTTCTATCACTATGGAGCTCCTTTTGCAATTAATGTAAGTATTCCCCTTTTCCTTTGTCCCAGATATTCTGCTTAATAACCATCCTGAAATCCTTTCTTTATCATATTCACGTCTCTCTTGTAGAGTAGCTATTTCTACTCTGCATTTTTAAATATATGAAAAGTATTATTATTATGATAAGAAGTTATTATTCCCACCTGTTATATACATATTTTTTAATATCTAGTTTCAGCTTTTGTGTTGCATGTATGCACTAATGCTTGGCAAGTTGATCTTTTACACAAGTTGTTTCTTGTCATATTCATTTGAACCTGCATCACATCTTACAAGACTTTTTGCTTTAATGAAAATCCTCAAAAAACAAACACACTCCCAGAACCTATTAACTTAATACTAACACACAAAACTATGTCTCAGATTGACAGCCGTACTCTCAAGCCTTGAATTAATCTATTATGAAGGTAATGCTAAGAAACATGGTACAGCTTGTGCTTTTAGTTCTCTCTCCTAAGTGCTGTTTTTGTCTTCGCTTTATTCCTTCACAGATGTCGAAAACAACTTAAATGCTTTTAGAAAATATCTTCCAGCCACTGAAAGAAAGAAGTACTCTGTTTTTATTTCCCTCTTATCAGATTGTCTCCACAGAAACACGAGAACTAGTTACACAGTTGTCCTCCAGTAAATTACAGTGAACATTTGCTAGAGGAAAACGTTTCACTGTACTCAGTGCTCTTTATTTACCTGCTTCCCTCTAAAACTTATTAGATAAAGTCAAGGGCCTTATTCCAGTTATTCCCCTATGCAAAAGTAAGAAAACGCATATCAATATTTCTCAATATCATGCTCTTTTCCACAGGCTTTCTTCTCTTTGAAGGTTTTTACCGACGCGCTGAGATTTATATTAAACATTTGTCTGTGTTGGTAGCTGCTGGTTGTTTTTCTTTTTATATTTTTTCTGTTATTATTTCTTCTTTTTTGTATTGCAGTATATGTTATATACTATAAAAATACAATTAATAACAACATATTTTACTTGCAGTAAACTTTCCTTCCTCTTCCCCTCTCCTAAATGTTCTTCCAAACATTAATGACATGAAGTATGGCATATGCACTGAAGACTCCTACAAGTTTAACAAAGTCAAAAAAGTCCAACATTTCCAGGTTTTCTTGTCCCTTCTTATTTCACAATGCTTTGTAACCCAACATTTATTTATAAATTTCGGAGTTGCTTGATTTCTTCCTGTTCATCTCCAACTCCCAAATCCAGCCTCTGGTTCATTTTCAATGTACTCCCGGTTCTTCTAATCAACTCTTGTGTTTTCAGTCTTGCAAGCATTTTCCTTTGGAACATTGGAAAGGGTTTCACTGGCATAGTTTTTCTATGGGCTTTATTATCTGAAGAATAAGAAGCAGAATGCCTTTCTGTTAGCAACTCACTTTTTGTTGGACAAACTTTTCTATTTCCTCCTTAGCAAGTTTTGCATCAAAAATGATTTGGTCCCTCCAGTAAACAAATTTCTGGAAACATCTGAATGCAACAGCTTGAATCTCACACCTGCTTCTTGATACTCACTGAATACTGGAATAAATGTAATCCTCTTCTGCATGGTGTACAGTGATTAATCATTTTCTATGAACATTCTACTGAGTCCCGTTTTTAGTACTTTGTCCTTCTGCTACAGTTTTATCAGAATCAGCTTTTCCTGCTGGTAAGATTGCATCTTTATTATAAAATGTCTGAGTTGCTTTCTCATGGTCAGATCTGGAGCATACAGATGAAGTGCCCTTTCAGTTAACAACTCCTGCTGTGCAGTACCAGTCCAGTTGCTTATTTGTGCTTCCACAAAATGAATACAGTCAGTTCCATCCAGTTTCTGCAGTACAGCAGAAAATCTCAGGTTTTCCCCTATGTGCTCTGTTCTCTAATTCTACCATTTTTCTGAACCATCTCTTCTTGAGCAGTCTTATACTCAGCAAGCAGTTTCTTCATTTCGACATCTGATCAGCTGATCTGAATATGTTTAAAGCTTCTTCCATTTTTTCCCAGCCTTTTGTTATTTGAATAAACATACTCCTAAACTGTTTTATTTTAGTCAGTTCTGAGCACATTTGACTTATTTTTTCCTCTAGATTACTAAGTCATGTCTTGCACCAAATCTACTGAACAGCTGTAGATTCTTCCCAGCCAGTGTTTTCTCCTTAACTTTCGTGATTCATTTTCTTTCAGGTTCTCTGAATTTCTGTTTGCTGGCATCCAAGGCAGTGCAGTTACTTGCTAGTTACTGGAATTTACCCACAAAGACAAATTCACTAGCTCTCTTTTCTGCGTTTCTGCTTTCACACTGCGAGAGCTGAAATTAAGCTGCTTTTCAGTGTGCAGCCATCTTTGAAGTCAAAATATGATTACTTTTCATGCAAAATTATAAATATATACTCTCTATTAACACTTCTGTTAATAACGTGAACCAGGAGTTTACATGGGATGTCATACTATCAAATGAAAACGTGCATATATATATTTTTAAGCTTACACAATGTTGAAAAAAGCTCTCTGTGATACCTATCATTTAACTAATCTTGCTTTCCAAACTGTTATATTTACTTGTCAATACAATATGAAAATATGCATAAATATCACACTTCTGTAAATATCAAACAGTTCTCTGGCATCAGCAAAATAGTTCTGCAGCAAATTCAAGATCATATCTACAAGAAAGTGCAGCTGTGTAAGTAAACTTACCATAGCAGTACTTGTTTGAATGATCACTGCTGCAGTAGCCTTAGCTATATGGGGTTTTGCACTGAGAGGGTTTGTGGTCTGCACTGTTGTGGCAGAACAGGTAGCTTACATCCTTCTAGGTTGAGGGCTCAGTGTCTGTTATTCTAAAAGTGTATTAATTCTGGTTTAAGCACTTGGGCTTTCAGGCCAGTTATTTTACATTAACTCATTACAGCCGAGTGACGTCTCCAGGCATTTCTGCAGTTACACCCTACTGCTCCTCTAGGCGTCAAATATTGCCTGTTCATATTTGCATTAATAATTCCAAAACCATGTTACATACAAGGTATCAGAAAATGTTATCTTGAAGCATACATGATAGCAAACACAATTGTATTGATATATGACCTCTGTCAATGGGTATTTGTTAAAAATGTATGGTGATAACCTCAATTTTTAAATGCTGAAGCCACGCCCAGTAGGAGTTAAAGGTGCACACTCAAAAGAGCTCTACTGGGGGGAATGAGTTAAGAGGGTTCGTGGTCTGCACTCTTGTGGGAGGAAAGGCTGGACTCTGCCCTTCTGAGCTGGGAATGTCTGGTTAAAGGCTTATAGTGCATACATATCTGAACTGCTTCTTACTGAAGTTGGTACGCCTTGTTTGCTGTGGCATAGACTGGATTCGGGCCTGCTGGATCTAGCTTTGTTTGTGTAACTTGAGCACTAATCCAGACATTCTCTAAAGTATTCAATTGTATTTATCACTGCTTGGTTGTAACTTGATTAAAGTGTAGCTATCATTTTAAGTCTTTTGGATTAAGCACTTGGGCTTCAGACCAGTTGTTTTACATTAGGAAGGTTTGTGGCAAGCACTGTGGTGGCAGGACAGGTAGCTTTCATCCTTCTAAGTTGGGAACTGCTGATTGAGAGCCCAGTGTCCAAGTGTATTAGTTCTGGTTTAAGCACTTGGGCTTCAAGCCAGTTATTTTACATTAAGAAGGTTCGTGGTCTGCACTCTTGTGGGAGAAGAGGCTGGACTCTGCCCTTCTGAGCTGGGAATTTCTGGTTAAAGGTTTATAGTGCCTGAATATTTGAACTGTATCTTACTGAAATTGGTACACCTTGTTTGCTGTAGCATAGACTAGATCCAGGCCTGCTGAATCTAGCTTTGTTTATATGCTTGTTGTTTGTTTGCTTATTTCCCTGGAACGCTAATTCCACCTAATACGCGGCTTCTCAGCGCTTCTGTGGATCACTAGTGATATCTGCATTGCTTACTGTACTTATTTCCTTGTTTAACTTGAAAGAAAGTTACTGTTTGTCGTTTTTGCATTTAGTTACTTGTAACACATTGCACTCAAGTTACCTGGCACTTGCTCACTAAAGCAATTATATAAGTCAGCACTAAAAATTAAAAGCACTACACCCTCACTCCCCACTGGCCCTTGTTTTCAATTATTAAGGAATTCCCATTATTATTCTAGCATGTCCAAAGGTCAGTTGTCAATCTCCTCTCCGGTCCAGCTGGTGAATCTGGGAATCTTGAAGCAATGTTATAACTGCCTCATGTACACAGACAACCCTCTCCTCCTCCCACATAACACAAATACTTGCGAAAGATGCAGCTATTTAGCCAAACTGGAGGCTGAGCTCTCTCAACTCAGGACTGGCAAGACCAGACAGGAGGAGAAGGCAACTACACACACCACAAAACCAGCCTCACATAATGTTACCCACACCACTGAATCAAACACATAAACACACAAAGACATACTCTGAGGCTCTGAGTAAGAATTTACCTAAACAGCAGAGGCCTCCAAAGCAGACACCCAAACAACTGCTACCTCAAGACACCCCACAAGCAACACATAAACCACAAAATCAGTGTGCAAAGCAGTCACAGCCCTTAAGGCCAAATATACAACACCAAACATACTTGTCATAGGTGACTCCATAGTCAGACACACTGACGTCCCACTCACCAGGCTGAACAAGGAGAGGGTCACAGTAAGCTGCCTATCGGGCGCTAGAATCCGCCACATAACACAAGCACTCGGGTCACTCCACGGCAAGTACAAATATGACACAGTCATTGTCCATGCTGGTGTGAACGACCTGAGACGTACCTCCCTGGACTACATGAAAAGAGACAGAGGAGCTCTCTGAATATGTAGCCCAGGCAGGTATGACCCTGACCCTGAGCAGTATCCTTCCTTCACCAAGAATGATGCCACAATATAGAGACAAGATAATCAGCTTTAACAATTGGCTTAATGTCTGGTGTCATTCAAAGGGGATCCAGTGTCTGTCTGCCTGGGATGACATGCTTGACAAGCCACGCTGCTTCGCAAGGGACAGCTTGCACCTGTCACCCTGGGATTCCGGATATTGGCTAAGGCTCTTGCCACCCTCATAGTGCCTTTTTTAGGCAAGGCTCAAATTCTAAACCTACCACCCTAGAAAACAAAAATGGGAAGAAACTGAGGGTAATGCTGCTCAATGCCAGAAGTCTAAATCTCAAAATGCATGCACTCGAGGCCCTTCTCAGTATGGAGAACATCGATGTCTGTGCAGTAACTAAAACCTGGCTCAGGGCTCCTGAGAGCACCCCGGCACTATTAGGTTTTACCTCATATCATGCGTTCCGGCCCCAAAACCCGGACCACACCACAAAAGGGGGGGGGGTGTATCCATATTCATAAAGGATACCCACACCTCCAGGTTGGTGGCAACGCACAAAGCTTCGGAAACCATCCAGGTGCAACTAACCATAGGCAAAACTGCTCTACAAATTGTAGCATGCTACAGGCCACCCTCTCAAACTCAGGAACCCCACACAGCCTTCCTGAAGACACTGGAGGGTATAAATGTATCTCCAAACACCATCATATTGGGTGACTTCAACTACCCGAATATAGACTGGGAACATTACTCAAGCCCTAACTTTCTAGCCCAACGGTTCCTGGAGTTCATAAATTCAAATGCTATGGAACAGCTAGTCACTGTTCCCACGAGAGGAGAAAATATACTAGATCTCATTATCACAAACATGGGGACAAAATGCTCCACACCAGAAGTATATCCCTCATTGGTGAGATCTGATCATAAACTAATCTCACTGGAAATCCACATCCCGCCCCCACCCCAAACAAAAAAGACCACAGTGAAGAACTTCTCTAAAGCAAACTTCACACTACTCAAGACTGGTGTGGTATCCTTCAAGGCCCCTGAGCAAGTGGAAATCACAACCCAAGCTGCAGAAGCCCTTACAAATGCCTTCTATGAACACCTCCAGGACTGCATGGATCAGTCAATCCCAAATAAAACCAAGACTCTTTCCACAAAGGGCAAATGTCCAGTCTGGTGGACCCCAGCCATTAACAAACTTTACAATAAGAGGAGAAAGCTATTACATGATAGAACAAAATCCATAAAAGGGAAGTCACCCCTGATCATTATTATTAAAAAATAAGAGCACTCATAAAATCAACTAAGGCCAATTTTGAGAGAAAAATTGCCATGGATTCAAAGGACAATCATAAGGCCTTTTTCAGCTATGTTAGGAACCTGGGTGGAAACTCCCAGATATGCTCAGAATTAGTCCAAAATGATACAAAAATCACTGAACCCACAGACATTGCCAACATACTGGCAGACAGGTTCAGTGCAAACTTCACCCCTCTCCCCTAAAGGAGAGATAACTATCCCAGCGGAGTGTAGCCTCCCAGACATCTCAAATGCGCAGGTGAAAGCTGCTCTCTCTAAAGCTAAAAACACAGCATCAATGGGACTGGATGGTGTCCCCGGCTGTGTGCTACATGAGCTAAATGAGGAATTAAACCCGCACATAAGGCAGCTGTTTAATCTCAGCCTTACCACAGGATACGTGCCCAAGGAGTGGCGTGACGGCAACTGTGGTCCCACTCCACAAAGGCGGTGCCTCTACGGACCCTGGTAATTACCGCCCCATAAGCTTAACAAGTCTAGTCTGCAAAGCTATGGAGAGGATCATAATGGAGCTCATAAACAAAGATATAGGGGACTTGTAGACATTGGACCCGACCCAGTTTGGCTTCAAGGGCAGATCATGCCTTTTGAACTTGGTCGACTTCTTCGAAACAGTCACCAAGGCCATTGATGAGGGAAAGGCAGTCCATACAGCCTACCTTGACCTTCAAAGGCCTTCGACACAATACCCCAACTCGGGTATTGTAGAAAAACTTACCAGCTTAAATGTAAACCCATATGTCACAAGATGGGTTGCAAACTGGCTTAAGGACAGAACCCACAGGGTTAGAGTTGCTGGCGCTATGTCAGACTCCAAGCCGGTCACAAGTGGTGTCCCACAGGGCTCGGTCCTTGGCCCCCTATTGTTCGGCATCTACTTCTCAGAAGTACATGCCAACATGGGAGGACTTTGGCTGACAAAGTTTGCAGGCGACTGCAAACTGGGCCATAGTGGACAGTGCATCGGACACGGATATCCTTCAGAAGGGACTCACGGAAACAGATAGCTGGTGCCAGAGCCATGGCCTGAAGTTAAATGCCAAAAATGTATAGTCATACCCTTCGGGAAAAACAAGGTAACCCCAAGCTACCATATAGGTGGCAATCCACTAAGCACAGAAGAGGTTATCAGGGACCTGGGGACCCAGGTTGACAGTGGCCTTTCTTTTGACACTCACGTTGCTAAAGTGGTTAGAAAGACCTTCTACATTGCCCACCTGATCATGAAGGGATTCACATCCAGATCTAGTGAGGTCATTGTTCCCCTGTACTCTTCACTTATCAGACCAATGATCGAGTACAATGCCCCATTCGGGATGTATCTCACCCGACATCTGCAGCAATTGGAGAGACCCCAAAAGTTCCTCACCAAAAGGATAAAGGGACTCCAAAATCTGTCATATGCTGCCAGATTGAAGAAACTCCAGCTCTATTCAGTCGCATACCATCTGCACAGAGGTGACATGTGCCTGACATACAAGGCCATGTCCAACCCGGAATTAATGGACATGCTCCACCTCAAAAAATCCAAATCCAACAAAACCACTAGAGCAAGCGACTTAAACCTTAGCACGGATATAAATAGGGCGTGCTGGAGGGATAGATTTATCACTCAGAGACTCTCTATGCTGTGGAATAAAATCCTGGTCCATGTGAGGCAGAGCACCTCGCTGGCTCTGTTCAAGAGAAATCTTGACCTGTGGATGGGAGATCGTAGGTTTACCCCGGGAATCATCTCTGTGTCACTGCTGGACAGAGGCACAACAAACTAATGGGTACAGTATTTTTTCATATAAGGGGTGGCGTAAGCCACAAAACTTTGGGCTAGGCTTATAAATGCCTTAGGGCAGATAGCCTAGTATAAACCTATGAACCTATATCCTAACAACGACAGAATACCCATCCAGCTTCCAAAGCTTCCAGGCACCTTGAAAACGCCCAAATTGTCAGGTTGTTTGAGCTGAGCTGATTAAAAGACAACTTTGGGTGCACAGACCTTCAGAGTTTTCCTGCCAACAGACAGAAGGAGGCTGAGCCCTGAAAAGACAATGCTAGAAACCAGAAAAAATAAACGTCCACACCACATCATAAAAAGGACACCAACAAACAAGGGGGCGGAGGGAGTGAGGGAGGGAAGGAACAACTAATGCAGCAGTGCTCACTCAAACATCTACTGTTATGGTAAGTTTACTTACACAACTGTACTACATTCATCATACTGATTATTACTGTGGGAGCCTTAGCTACATGGGTAGATTATCCTAGATGACTACATTTTGGAGGTGGAAGGAGAAGAGCTCTGAAGCCCTTGGAGAATGGACATAACAAAGCCTGATCTGGACCTAGAGAGGGAATCGAGCTTATAGTGCTTTGTAAATGTATGTAGAGAGGACCAAGTAGATTCTAAAATACTTTTAGAATCTAACCTTTCCAAAAAGTCACAGACGAAGCCAAGGCCCTAATAGAATGGGCCTTGACCCCACCAGGAATAGTTTTGTTAAAGTGAGTACTGCAAAAGGTAAGAGCAACAGCCTTAGACAACCACTTGGAAATAGTATATTTTGACACAGGTTGTCCCTTCTTACCTTTACAACAAATGAACAATTAATCTAAAGATCTGAAAGATTTATTTCTCTCAAGATATCACCCAAGTTGCCTGTGGACATCCAAAATTTGTAGTATCCTTTCTCCTTCATTATTAGATCAAGAAAGAAAACACAGAGACGGATACTTCAGTCAATAAACAAACTTTGACAGAGGAATAAGAATGGCTATAGGATAGTAACTCACACAAACACTGTAAACAACTAGCTCTGAATGACTGCTGGTTATATTGCTGGCACAAATTACAAAATCTTTTCCACTTGCATTCTTGTACCAGGCTTTCTTGCTTTTATTAGTACCTGCTGCACTTTCCTCAGTAAACAGGTGCCTAAATTAAGACCCTATCATCCAGGCAGTCAACTGAAGTTGAGTGATGTTGAGGTGCATCAAACACCCCTGTTCTGGTGTGAGTAAATCCAGTCTTTGAGAACGGTTGTGGTACCCACCCCTGCCCATTTCGGGGGGGGGGGGGGACTATGGATGCCAGGGCCAGAAGGCAGTCACCACAATGATCGTGGGAGATTGCTTCTGAAGCTTCATTAGTACTCTAGATATTAGTGGACAAGCTTACTGGAAAATTCCTGTCCAAAGAAAAGGCGTGTCTTCCAGGCTTTCTTGCATCGAGTCCTGTAACAGAATGTTAACAGCTGAATGTTCAGAGTAGGCAAACAGGTCTACTTGAGGAACTCCCCACAGAAATATCAAATCTTCTGAAGACCACCTGATCTAGTTTTCATTTGTGAGGGTCTGGCCTGGTCCAGCTCAACTTGTCTGCCACACAATTTTGCTCTGATGGAATGTGGGATGCTTGTACAGTGAGACTTTGCTGTGAAGCTATATCCCAAGCTAACATGGTTAATCTGCAAACAGGATACAATATAGTTTCTCCTTGCTTGCTGACATATCCACATGCTTGAGGTACTGTCTGTAACCACTTGAAGAGGTCCCAGGGACCAAAGATGGTTCAGAGAGTTAAACCAAAAAAGGTACAAGCCAGATAGCCAGTCCCAGATGATTGTTTATTCCGCAAATCCACAAATCAACACTGATAAATCACACTGCAAACCAAAGAACATAAATATCCTAACGTTTTTGTCGTATCACTTCATCAGATGAAGGTTCGTGGATTTGCGGTAGTGTGATTTATCAGTGTTGGGTCGTGAATTTGTGGAATAAACAATCATCTGGGACTGGCTATCTGGCTTGTACCTTTTTTGGTTTATCAGTGCAGTTTCGGGTACTTGTGACCAACTTGCTTGTTTCATGGTTCAGAGAGTTAAGTGCCTTCATCAGGGCAAGCATCTCCTTTATATTTATGTGCACATGCCTGTCTTTGGTGTCCCAACCCCTGCACTTTTATCCCTTCTGAAACTGCTCCGCTAGCAAAGTCTAAAGCGTTTGTGATGACTGCTTTGGAACAGGGAGAGAAAAGTGGAGACCTAAATTTAAGGATATCAGTTATCGCCTAGAAATTATTTTCCTTCTGACAAACCCCAGTACTGGGATATGAAAAAATAAAGGGGGTTTGTGCTGGCACCAAGGATATTTCAGATACAGTGGTATCTTTCTCATGTGGAGTCTTGCCAGGGATATCCTGAGACTCATAATGCCACAAGACTCAAAATCCTAAGGTATTTCCCCACAGTGACTAAAGTCTGAGTGGAAAACTTTAGAAATAGATTTAGATCTAGATAGAGATCTATATTTTTTCATGTGAAAGCAAATATCTTAAAATTGAGGTGTCTAGTTGAATCCCAGGAACACAATCCTGTTTGAAGGAGTCAAGAAAGACGTCTAAATGTTCTCTTGCAATCACAGCTTTCTGTAAGAGGTCTCTCAACTGACAGAGAGATAGAGAGACAGAGAAAGAGATTCCTGACAGTCTGAAAAAGACTCTGCAAAGATAACAAAGTCATCTAACTATGGAAAAATATGGATATCCTGTAGCCTGCAATGAGGTAGACACTTTGTGAACACTCAGTAGAGTGGATAGTCCAAAGGGTAAGGCAGAGAACTGATAATGTAATCCAGACACACAAAATCTTAAGAAATGTAGGAAGTATGGATGAAAATTTACCGCATGATAAACAGCAACTTGAAAAAGGAAGAGGAGGTTGCAGGTTGTGAAGTGACAGCATTTTCAATTTGGACACTATCACAAACAGGTTTAGGAAAGAAAGATCCAGAACTGGTCTCCGTGCATTTTCTTCCTTTGGCACTAGGAACATCCTTAAATAAAAAGGTTCCATCACTCACTGGGATAGCATGTGATGGACTGGGGGAAAGAAAAATGTGTGATCTGGAGGATGAGAATTGAAGCCTTGGAAAGGAGGAATGTCCTCCCACTGCCATCTATAAGCTTGTTGAATGATTTTCAGAACCCATTTCCCTGGAACTATCTACTGACAAAGAGAAAAATAGAGATTCAGACTTTCTAGAAGAGAAAAGAAGCCAGGGCGTGAAGAGGTCCAAAGGTCTCTTGAAGAGTCCTTCAGACTTGATCTTAGGAGGTTCTTTTTGAAACATCCTTGACACTTTTTCTTAAATGTCTGTTTACCTGTATTTTTTTAAAGCATCTTTACTGAATTATCACTTGTGACACAAGCAAATTTATATTTATATAAAAGTAATCAAACCATATTAACATGCTCACATTTACAACCAAAGGTCACATATATTATTATTATATTGTTACCTTGTGAATTGCATATCTAATTACTATATTGTTTCATTGTGAACTGGATATCTAATCTCTCTCCCCAATCTTTTCTAACCTCTTCTGATGGATTCCTATAGTTATCATGCAATAATTTACACCCCCTACTAAGTATCCCATTTTTCACAGCAGTTTCTATTCTATTCAATTAAAA
This sequence comes from Protopterus annectens, assembly GCF_019279795.1. Taxonomy (NCBI): domain Eukaryota; kingdom Metazoa; phylum Chordata; order Ceratodontiformes; family Protopteridae; genus Protopterus; species Protopterus annectens. The sequence goes on along the minus strand of NC_056734.1, from coordinate 994,742,550 downwards.
ACTCAACTAGTGCAGATATTTCATTTAGGCCTCCCCTATCCCTTTCTCTGATATCAATCCATTACAGGAAATGCAATCACTAGCCTGCAATCCAAATGTCTTCTTGGCCTTTTCCCATTCTATTAAGTTTTCCCTCTCTAATTATTTGTACCCAATACCTTGGTTCCTTTGCCAGTTTTCTCCAGTAAATTTCAGCACCCTCTTGCCTGTTCTCTACACCCCTAATTGCAATCATGCCCCTTGCAGAATATTCTTCCTCCATTCCCTTGTTGGCTTAGTTCTTAGCAAACTTTCTCCTACTTTATGAATATAATATTCTGTATGACTGTTACAATCCTTAAGGATCTGCATCCAAAATGCCACTCTTTACTTGTTTCTTGAATTACCCCCTGCTTCATCCTCAAACCTTTCCACTTTGAACTGTACTTTTCTGTGTTATGCTTAACAACCTTATCTATGTAGCTTTGAAGTATCTCTTCAAAATAGGTAATCGTAAACCTCCTTGATCTATTGGGAGGATCAGCTTTATCCCACTTGACTCTTGTCTTCTTCTTCCAAATAAAATCCTTCAACTGTTTAATTACTATCCACAACTTCTACTCTGGTTCATAAAAACTCACCTGACCTATGTATAAAACTAAAGGAATGAATTAAAAAAGTGCTACTGCGTGTAATTTACTATCCATATACAAAGGCAAGAGCTTCCAGTTTCTCAAATTTAGCATTACTTTTGTTTTCTCTCTTTTCATATATCCTTTGCTACATTAACAGAATGCATTTTACTCCAAACCCCTAAATACTTCATTTTATCTTGTTCTCATAAATATGGGTATTGCTGAACCAATCCATGTATGGGTACATACTTTATAAGAGTTATAGCCTTTGTTTTACCTTCATTAATTTTATATCCCCCAAAAAAACAGGAACAGTCTTGAATCTTCCACAATACTGAGATGTCCTTTTCTGGTTCCATCAGGTACAAAAATAATATAATCTGCAAATACAGTCGTTTTCTTGAACACCATGCCAACTACATCCTTGAATTTCTGAGTCCCTTATTTTTTCTTCCAACAGTTCTAAATACAACCTAAATAACAAAGGACAAAGAGGACACCCATGCCTGGTTCCTCTGATCACACACAACTTACTTAGAGAGGAACCCTCCCACCTCTCACACATCCTTCTAATTAACCTTATTATTATGCAAATGCTTTCACTGCCCTACTCATAAAATCCTAGTTTACACTGTCAAATGCCTTCTCTGCATCAAGATCCACCAATAACAGCGATATTTTCTTACATTTTGCTTCCCTCTAGATCATCATTGTTCTATTAATATTGTCAAATGTTTTCCTCCCAGTCACAAAACTACAATGGTCCATATCTATTAGTTTTAGCATCACCTTTGCCATTCTTTTGGTCATTATAAACAAACACATTATAACCATAGTTTAAAATTGAAATGGACCTATATGAAGGTGGATCAGATAGGTCTTTACCAACTTTAGGTATTGTAACCACCATAGCTTTTTCCAGGATGTGAGTAACACCCCCCCCCCCTTTAAAGTACTGCGAAACAAAAGGTGTTAACCACTTTCTTTCCTCCCAGCTTCCAAACTACTAGCAGAATGCCACCCATTCCTGAAGACTTTCCTGCAGATTGGTTATACATCACCATTTTTATCTCATCTTCTCCTATCTTAACTTTTAGTTATTAAGACTCATCCATACCGTGACATAATATTAAATCCTCCATAAATATTTCCATTTGTGCTTTTTCTTGATTTTTCCACTTCTCTGCTTTATACAAATTATCATAAAATTTCCAAAATATTTCTAATACATCTGCAGGATTCTCTGGTTATTTTTCTTGTTATAGGCTCCCCAAGTTTGGCAACAACCCTTTCTACTTTCTGTTGCCAAAGTCGTTGTGCCAGAAGTTTTTGTTCCGAGTTCCAAAGTCTTGGTCCGGCGTCGGTTGCTGTCGCCTCTTCCCTGACGTCAGTGCGCCAGGGGTATAAAAGTTGCAACCGACGCCATTTTCTTCAGTTTTTCTTGCCCAGATGTCAGGTGCCCCCAGATAGGAAGGCTGAAAAGATAAAAATATGCCAAACAAGTATGCATATATTACTATAAGCATTTCCTTCATCTACAAGCAAATACACCACATAGGTTGTATAGAGTTGAGAAGTACAGAATAGTCCCAGCAAAGAGGGGGATGGTGGGTGGCTAACCTGGACTGCAACAGTGAATACACTCGAACATCTACATTTATGGTAGGTACACAACTGTACTATGTTCATCATGTTTCACTGTTGCAGTCATTACACTTGGGTAGAATCCCAAAGCTGAGACTGGGTGGTTGGGTCTAGATTGGATTTGGCGAGGTTAACATCCCTGCAGAACTGCAGTGGCAAAGCCTGCTCTGGATTTGGAGAAGAGAGGTAGGTGGTAGTGCTTGGTAACAGTGTGCACTGAGCTCCAGGTTGCAGCTTCTAAAATGCCTTTGGTTGGTACCCCTCTGAGGAAAGCTGCTGAAGTGGCTGCTGCTCTGGGAGAATGAGGCCTAATGCCCTTAGGCACAGATTTGCCATGTTGTGCACAACAGAAGCGGATGCAGTGTCCTATCCATTTGGAGATTGTCTGCTTTGTGATAGGCTTTCCTTGTGATCCTGCAGCATATGCTACAAACAGTTGCTCAGTTTTTCTGAAAGCTTTTGTTTTGTCCAAGTAAAATCGTAGCTGCCTGTGCATATCCAAAGCATGCAGAAGTCTTTCCCCTTTATTCTGGGGATTTGGGTAGAAAGTAGGCAAATGAATGGTTTGATTTAAGGCCACATTGGAAACCACTTTTGGCATGAATGTTGGGTTTGTCCTGAGAGAAACCCTGTCCTGATGAAAGATGAGGAAAGGTTACACAGCCATCAATGCCTGTAACTCTGAGACTCGTCTTGCTGAAGTTATTGCTAGGAGCAGAGCAGTTTTCCATGACAAGTATTTTAGATCAGCTGTGCTGGATGGTTCAAATGGAGGCAGTGTTAGTTTTTCTAAAACAAAATTGAGGTCCCAAGTAGGCATTGGTGCTCTCCTAGGGGGTCTTATATTTTTTCCCCTCTGAGGTACTGTTGTAGTAGAGGATGTGAAAAAATAGGAGGATCCGTATTGTAATGAGCTGAAATGGCAGAGGCATGGATTTTAATAGATGAAAAAGATAGGCCTTTGTCCAACATCTCAGTCAGGTATTGCAAAATCTGAGGTATATTAGGGACCAGTGGGTTGAGCCCTTGTGCCTGGTTCCAAGCACAGAATCTCTTCCATTTTTCTGCATAAGATTTCCTAGTGCTGGGCCTCCTGGCTTCCAAAATTACATCCATAACAGCTTTAGAGAGAGGTGCAGTCCGAGTGGCTACATTATCTGCCATGCTGCCAAGTTTGAGGTTCTGAGTTGACTGTGCAGAATCTGATTGTTTTGATGTGTCAGAAGATGAGGGATTTGAGGTAGAGGCCAAGGTGGTCCTTGGGACAAAGTCTTTAGGACTGGGTACCGGCCAGTCTGGTGCAATCAGGATAATTTTTGGCCTCTCTTGTCTGACTTTTAGAAGCACCTTGGTGAGAAGAGGCATCGGAGGGAAAGCATAGACTGTCAGGTTTTTTTCCAGCTGAATGATAGAGCATCCACTTTCCATGCTTGAGAGTGATAAGTCCTTGTGCAATATTTCTGTAATTGGCAATTGTGTGGGAGGGCAAAGAGATCTATGTCTGAGTGTCCCCAATCCCTTGTTATCATGTTGAACACTTCTGGATTTAGCTTCCATTCATGAGGATCCATGAGGTTTCTACTTAGTTCGTCTGCCAGTGTATTTTTTGTTCCTGGCAGGAATTGTGCTTGCAGATGTACCTGGTAGGTCAGTGCTGTGTTCCACAAAGTCATGGCTTGTCTGCATAGGGGGTAGGAATGTGTGCCCCCTTGCTTGTTTATGTACCACATAACTGTGGTATTGTCCATCTTTATTAATAATTGTCCTGGATGTATTAGGTCCTTGAAGGCCGTCAGGGCATTCTGTACAGCTAGCATCTCTTTTTGATTGATGTGAAGATGCATTTGTTCCTTGGTCCACGCACCCTGAATACATTTTCCTGCCATATGTGCTCCCCAGGCATAATCCGATGTATCCGTTGTTGTTGTCTGCCTGGCTGTAGGTAAAGTGAAAGGCTCTCCCTTGTTGTGGTGACAGGCCTTGGACCACCATCAAAACTCCTGTTGTAGGCAGGGAATCAAGGTTAAGACTGTCTCTAGGCTGTGACAATGCTGAGTCCAAACACTTTTTAGATACCATTGTAGCTTCCTCATATGCAGTCTGGCATATGGAATTAGTAGAATGCAAGAAGCCATGAAACCCAGGGCCTGCAGAATTTTTCTTGCAGGGAGCTGGGTCTTTGTTGCCATCATTTGAAAGTAATGTGTCAGTTGCCTTTGTTTGTCTCGCGTGAGATAAGCCATCTGGGCAGTTTATTTAAGCTTGCACCCAGGAATATTATCTCTTGAGAGGGCACTAGTTTTGATTTCTTTTCGTTTACTGTGTACCCTAGGTAAATTAGCAATCTTTTTACAAACGCCAGGTGCTTTAGAAGAATGTCCTTGCTCTCTGCTTGTATAAGGCAGTTGTCCAAGTAGGGATATATTTGAATTCCTTTTTGTCTGTAAAATGCAATTACTGGTGCCAGGAATTTTGTGAAGACCCTGGGTGCAGTAGATAAGCCAAAGGGCAGTGCAGAGAATTGAAAATGCATTGAGCCTGCTATAAATCTGAGGTATCTTCTGCACGACTGTCTGATTGGAATGTGCAGGTATGCCTCCTTGAGATCCAAAGTAACTAGCCAAGCCTCTTTGCCCAGCATGGGCAGGAGTTGTTGTAATGTTAACATTTTGAATTTTGGAACATCCAGGAAAGTATTTAGGATTGACAGGTCCAGTATTGGTCTCCATGCTTTGTCCTTTCTGGGTACTAGGAAAAGGTGAGAGTAAAATCCTTGGCCCTGTTGTTCTTGTGGAACTTTCTGAATAGCTCCCATATCCATAAGGGCAGCAATCGGTTTTTGTGCCTCTGCCCATTGGTTTTGTGGCAGGTTTGGCATACCTTTTGGTTTTGGAAGTGTGTGGAAGTGGAACCTGTACCCTTGAGAAACTATATTCAACACCCATTGGTCTTGGGTGATCATGTGCCAATTTTTTGAAAAAAGTGCTAGCTTTCCCCCTAGGGGTGCTGCCAAAAGGTAAGTGCTTGGCATTTGTAGAGGGAAGTCATTGGGACTGTTTCCTATAAGGTTGTGATTTGTCTTCCCCTCCTTTGGGAGCTGAAGCACCCCATTGTTTGGGTCTGTAGGAGCCTTGGGGCTGAGATCTGCCTCTTGGCGTCTGTATCTGCCTCTTTGTGGCCTGTTTGACACTGGAAAGGACCAAGTTTCTGATATATCTAGGTGGTTGAACCTGTAAGAAATCTTTCACAGTTTGCACTGACTTGGCTTTATCCTCCATTTTCTTTAACACCATCAAAGAATCATGCTGTAGTGGAGCATCTTATAATTTCACTTTAACATGGTCAGGTAAACTTTGTTCTTTCAACCAAGCATGTCTTTGAATAACTGAGCCTGTAACTGCGGCTCTACAAGAAGCCTCTAATGAATCAAAACCACATTGCAGAGTATGCTTTCCCACTTGTTCAACTGCATGCAATAAATCCTGCATTTCTTTACTGTCAGGACTTTCTATATTTGTAACCATTTTCTGCTTTAACAATGACATGAGATACTGTTGATATTTAAGCATGTGAAACTGACAGTTTAAAGCTCTTACAGCTAAAGTAGCAGAAGTGTAAACTTTTTTCCCCCATCTGTCCAGAGCTCTGGAATCCCTATCTGAGGGGACTGGATTTTTGGCAGTGGAAGCTTTAACCCCCTTAGGACCCTGAGAAATAGTTTCTGGGTCTGCAGCGGGGTTTTTGTAAAGAAATTTATGAGAGTCAGGGACCCTGTAGTACCTGTCTGGTTTTACTGGTGCAGGGGGTAAAGAATATGGAGACAGACTGGATTCACAAAAAACATCATCTACAATATCAAGCACAGGGGGGATAGCCAGGGGCCTGTGCTGAGGCAATAAAAGGAAATCTCTGAGCCTTTTTTTGGATTCTGAGTAATCCTCGCTCTCCCAATGGAAATGCTCCCTCATGGTGTGCAGGGTTTCCCCAAAAGAATAATCCTCAGGCTGTGAGGCTGAAGGAATGGACTCTTCAGCATCAGAGTCCTCATAGGGAGGGAGAGAATAGCCCTGATCAGAAGAAGAATCAGAGGAAATGGAAACCTGATCAGAGGAATCATAATCAGTGTCTTGCCTAGGCCTTTTGTCAGGAGGGGGATGGGAGCCCCTGATTAAAGTAATAAGGTCTTCGGCCATTTTAAGCATCTGTTTCTTTGGCATGGATGACTGTTCTGGAGAATGCTGCACTTGTTTCCTTGTCTTTAATGGTGTTTTGGACTTTGCCTTTGCTGCTGTAGTAGGTTTAATTGTAACCTATGAAGTTCTGAAAACACCCTCAGAAGCCAGTGCCTGCTCAGCGGCTCCGGACCCATCTGAGGGCATAGTTTCCATAGGCCCAATACCTTGAGTTTCCACAGGCCTCGGTGTCTCCACGTGGCTGTCGGTTACGGCCTGTGGCTCTGAGGTAGAGGGTGTCAGGGGCTGCGAAAGAGTCTCACTGAGAACCGGCAACTGGCCTAGAAGAGGCTTCGTCGTCGGTTTTGGACCTCGGATGCCTGTCTTTTTCTTTGTCTTTGCATTTTTTATACATTCCGGTCGTCGGTTATTCTGACGGCATTATATAATTAAATCGTCATCCAAAATAATGTAACGCAAAATCAAACCGACATTTAATAGTGCGTTTATTGAATCTAGCACAAAACCGACAACTAGTAACGTTGTGGTCAGGGCCTAGGCAAGGAATGCAGTAAGAGTGAAAGTCCTTATGTGGTATTTGCTTCCCACAAGAAATACAATTATTAACTTTAACTGACATCGGTCTGGAGCAAGAAAAAGTTTCCCCAACGGGGTACTTAGCTTTATTGAAGACTTCGGTTCTGAAATTCAATTTTGAAAATCTCAGGAGTCGGCCGACCGGCACTTGCGAACTGCTTTTGCTTCGGGCACCACGCGGCAAGAAAGACTGAAGAAAATGGCGTCGGTTGCAACTTTTATACCCCTGGCGCACTGACGTCAGGGAAGAGGCGACAGCAACCGACGCCGGACCAAGACTTTGGAACTCGGGCCGACTACGGGTCGCCTGCCAGCAGGATAACCCAAGTGTAATGACTGCAACAGTGAAACACTATGAACATCTAAAACTGCATGACCGGTACACAATGTGAACTCTGATTCCACTAAAACATTGCTCAGTATTCCAATGTAACTAACAGGTCGCAGAACAGAAAACTGGGTAACTCCTCGCTGAAGAATAACAATACTATGGGTTTCGCAAAGCTACTCTGACAAATAACAAATTCACTGAACAAAGTCCAGTACATTTATTGAATTCCTGTTAGACAGGGCCAGGACTACTAATTAGCAAGCCTGCATGAATAAGTCTGGCGTCACAAAGAATAGACATCGTTGTAGGTTCTTTATAAGTTCACAAGTACTTCCTGAAAGTCCTGGCAATGGTATGTGGGCATAAGAAAATACTTCATCCCAGTCTGGTGCAAAAGCTCCATGCGAGAAGGCAATCTGTAACACAATTCCTAGGGTAGGTAATTCTAAGATTTAAACAAGAAGTGAGAACGGTCCACCTTCTGAGCTTTTATTTCCAAAATGTATGCTCATTGTAGACTGAACTACCTGACGCCAGATGACCAAGAGCGTCCACCAGGGTGGGGAGCCGCTCACTGTGTGCCATGACTAGGGGAGGCTCCCACCACAGTAATAGACAATCAGGGGTGCTGTTGCTCAGAGGTTGCAATGTTTTTGTTTTAAGTTCGAAGTTGGGAGCTGGAGGGCCCGGAGCTAGCCGAGCCCAGTTTTCGCTTGGCTCGGTGTGCTGTCCATCCTTCAATTCTTTCTGGGTGTGTTAATAGTCCACTGTTATTGTGCGAGGGCCCACTTCCGGCTTCCTCATGGGGAAGGACATGAATGGAGTCACCAAGAGTAGGTTTGAGGTGAGGGGCTACTTGGTGAGTGACTTAAGAGGGGTGCTCATTTAAAGGGACGGGAAGTGGCCAGCCTGTATAGGGAAATGGCAGGTGCTGAGGTGATCTCGGAGTGTTATTATTTGGCCTGTTTTTGACATTTAAGTTTGTGTATATGATTTTGTTCTGTGTATACTTAGTTTCTAATATTCTATACATCTGGATGTTTGTCTTTCGTATTTTGACAATTTAAAAGTTTAGTTGTAGTCATGCCAAGAAGCCAAAGTGAGCGTTTGTCTTGGTGCTTTATTTTTTTAATATTTAAAGGTGATGGTTTATATTGCACTGTACAATGTAGGGTCTCGCCAGTGGTGTTTGTTGCTGTCTGCATCAGCTGACGATATGCTTATCCGGCTAGTCTTTTGAATAGTCAGGTCTGGATGATAAACGTGTTTGGGTTGCCTTTTGTCTCGCCTGTACAAATTTTTTTTTTTTTTTTTTTATTCCACCTAATCTTGATATGGGCTCCTGTGTTGTGGTTTTGCAGGTAAATTTAAAGGGCCAAAATGACACCCCCCCCAAAGTCCCGGTACGTTTGTCTTTCCCAGCTGCTAATGGAAATGCATAAATGTGTTTCACGCAGAGCAGATGAAGTTTGCTTTGTTCATTGTGGACAGCTGGCTACAAGAAAAATATGGGGCTTGAGGTACTCCATTAAGGAGACAATTGTTGTTTGGATCACTTTTGAGCAGTGCTGGTTTGCTTTTGGATACTGTAAATGTCTCTCTGCTACATACCCTGTAAACATTTTATTCCAACATTAATTATTTATACATTCCCCACCATTGTGTTTTGCGTGATGTTCAACTTCTGCAAGGTAGATGTGTGGATAAGTTTCACTGTTGTACTAGTCACGGTGAGACTTTTACAGTATCAAACAGGTAACCCGGTGGATTTGAATGTTTACCATGCCAGCGCTGTGTGTACACGGAGCTCTGTAAAGCTATGTGACAATGGTTTGAGTTCCACCAGAGATAGCCTGTAGGCATTGTGTCTGACACTGTCGATGAGTCCCTGCCCTGTTAAAGTTTTTTTGCGTTTTCAGCCCCACCAGGCTGTAATTTAATGCAGATGCTACTTGCTCATGAGGACATTCTCCACCTATCAACCCTGTACCCCATGTCTATGAAGTGAAGACCTCAATCATTATGACAAACCCACCCCGGAATACTATAAATTTGATCCGAAGTAGACCAAATATAAAAATCTGTACATTTTACGAAATTCTGGACAGTTGAATTGAAATGCATGTTTTTGTGATCTTAAATACCTGCATTATTAATTTGTTCAATTACAATTACATTTTTTGTTACCATAAATGTGTGTGTTATTTATCTTTACCTAACTAACCCTTTTAGTTAAAAATAAAATTATTATTTCACAAAGTATATTTGTTAGAATTTGACGGGGGGGGGGGGGCTTGGGAAAACCTGGATTCAACAAGGGAGCAAAGAATTGAAAAAGTTTGGGAACCAGTGGCTTAACACCAATCTTTCTAAACTCACGCATATTATCCAGCAACTCCCTTATTTACTCTTTGGCATTCTGCAATTGCACATCATCTTCTTGTGTAAGATTCCCTTTATTTTGTAATACATTAACCTTTGTCAACACTCTAAATAATTCTTATTAATTCTTAACCAGATCTCTTTTTCTTTTACTTCTACCCAATTTTTAAACTTCATTGTATCACACTCACTAGCTATAACATCTGGAGTACTGTCTATCTTCCCCAATAACTCCTGTATAATTTCCACTACCCATTCCTTAAATTCTTCTCTTTTTAACAAGTTGATAGGGAAGCACCACTATCTCATCTTAACTTCATTACCCTGCATTTTTACCTTAACTCTTGGCGCATGATCTGAAATAGTTACTGGATGTGTGTCAAAGTTCTCAAATAAATGCACATCTTCCTGTGAAATATAATTTCTGTCCAAGCAAAAACAGCTATTGTACCTACTATTCATTTCATGTCTTTTGTACCAAATACTTTGACAAAGTTCTTCAGAAATCTACCCTCTTTAGTTATATTTTCCCTTCTAGGGCCCCAGATGCATCCTTGTTGTTGCAAATCAAATTCCAGTCCCCAGCTAACAGTAATGTTCCCTGCTGAAAGCTTTTTATTTCTCTCCAAAATTTTTAAGCTCCAGAATAGCAGTTTTAGGTGGAAGAGAAACACATGCCAATGTATCCCTAATCCTTTGCCAATATCTACTTACTACCACAAATCTACCATTATGACCCCCCTCACCTTCTAGCACTGCTGGAGCTCCTCTAACAATTAACAGAAGTATTCCACATTTCCTTTGTTCCTGCTATTCTGCAAAATAACAAGCCTGAAATCCTTTCCTTATCAAAGTCACGTTTCATGAAATTTGGAGTTCTTATATTTATTGTTTACATTTATAATTTATTAGATTAAACCAAGGGTCTTAATCCAGACATTTACCTATGCTAAAGTAAGAAAGCATATCAGACATATATATATATATATATATATATATATATATATATAATGATATGTGTAGTTGTACACCCCATCTCCCACATCGATAACCCAAGATTACAACTTAAACTTGCTTTTGTCTAGCTTTTCTTCTCTTTTTGTACAGTAATGCCTACATTTCTTAATACCAAAAAAGAAAAAAAAGAGAAGGAGAAAAAAGGTATTTGTCTACTTTACTAACTTTATCACATACAAGAACAACTAAAAATACTTTACTATGAAATATGCAATTTACATTGTGAAAGGTTTCATAGAAATACTATTAAGAGGAGAAATTGTTTAATTAGAAGTTATGTACTTACCATAACTTGGTATCTGCGTTGTCCACTTCATTCTTCCCCACTGATGGGTCATGGATCCAATCCTCGGATCCGACTCGGCCGCATTTCCAAGACTTGGATACAAGGCTCAATTTCATTCCTCCTCCCATAATGCACTAAACTACCCCCAACTCCTCAGATCAAGTTTGCAGCCCTATTGCCTACACAGTTAGAGGGACAGGACAGAAACTAGAATGGCTGAGGCTCAATCCTGAAACCTGAGGGTTCCAAAATCATCCAAAAATCTTTGTAAAAATGACAAGGCTGGGGGATGACCAGGAGGGAAGGTGAGGAAGAATGAAGTGAATAACACAGATACCAAGTTATGGTAAATACAAAACTTCTAAATCTGATGTTGTCCCCTTCATTCTTCCTCACTGATGGATCAGAAATCCCCAGCTATGTAACTCTTGGGTGGCTCTCAAGGAAGGATATGCCGGAGCACTGTTGGACCAAAAAAGTCCTGCTCCTGCAGACAATGTCCAAATAGTAATGTGCGATGAAGATATGAATCTTTGATCACGTGGCTGCAGCACAACTATAGCCCATTGCAGCTCAGGAAGAAATAACAGAGGAAATAGCCATAAATCTGGTAGAGTGGGCTCTAGAAAGATAAAGAAATTCACAAACCTTTCTGAGAAAATAACACTGAAATACAGCAAGCAATCCACTTAGCCAAAGTAATTATGAAACCTACTTAACCCTAAATGGTTAGGTGAAAAATATATAAATAATTGATCAGCCTTTCTGCACATTTGTTCTTTGAAGATGAAAACATATTTCTCAAGAGGATGCAAAATATATTGACTCCTATTACTAAAATTGGGAAAGAAAACTGGTTAATGTTAGTGTCCATGGTCACTTAGAGAGACTCAGCAGGTAAGGCCTGGAGTTCAGAAACTCTCTTCACTAACGTATCAGCTATCAAAAAATTGTTCTCCAAGAAATAGATTTCATGTCACCCTAACTACTCATTCACAGGATCCTGGGTCAGGTCCTTGATCACCAACATGAGATCCGAATGGGAAGAAGGGTCTTTTACGGGGGGGGGGGGGGGGGGGGGTCAAAGAAAGAGTCCTTTCATAAAGGCTCCACATAATCTGGGACTCGACAAATATAAGGATTCATTTCTAGTACAAAAAACTGGATATGGCAGCCAGCCGCAATTTGATGGTGGAGAAACTAGCTCCTTCTTGAAAGGAGTACTCAGAAAAGAAGGATGGGCAGAGTACAGGCTGAAAAGAATCAAAGTTCTCTTAGAAGTCCATATTGAAAATGTTTACTGCAGAGATTTGAAAAGAAGAGCAGTAAAAATTTGCTTCTGGGGCTACTTCAGGCAGACAGGTAGGATTCATAGTTTCATAGTATAGTACTAGGCTATCTGCCCTGGGGCATTTGTAAGCCTAGCCATAGTGATGTGGCTTTTGCCACCCCATGAAATGGTACAAAAAATGTACAGAATAAATTTAGAATACTGTGCCTCTGTCTAGTAGTGACACAATGAAGGTCCCCTTATATAATAGAATTAGTTTACTGTGCCCCTGTCTAGCAGTGACACAGATGTGACCCCTGGGGTAAACTTACGATCTCCCATCCACTCATCAACATTTCTCTTGAAGAGAGTCAGTGAGGGGCTCTGTCTAATACGAACTGGGATCTTGTTCCAAAGCATGGGAAGCCTCTGGGTTATGAATCTATCCCTCCAGCATGTCCTATTCATACTTGTGCCGAGGTTTAAGTCTTTAGCTCTCGTGGTCCTGATGGATTTGGATTTTTTGAGGTGGAGCATGTCCATCAGATCCTGATTGGACATGGCCTTGTACGTCAGGCAGAGTTCACCTCTGAGCAGGCGGTATGCTACTGAATAGAGCTGAAGTTTCTTTAGTCTGGCAGAATAAGACATATGTTGGAGACCCTTGATCCTCTTGGTGAGGTACCCTTGTGGTCTCTCCAGCTGTTGCAAATGCCGGGTGAGGTACATAACAAATGGGGCATTGTACTCAATCATGGGTCTGATGAGGGAGGAGTATAGGGGTACAATGACATCCTTGGATCTGGATGTGAATCCCTTCATGATGAGGTGTGCAAGGTAGAATGTTTTTCTAACCACTTTGGCAACGTGGGTGTCAAATGAGAGGTCGCTGTCGACTTGGGTCCCTAGGTCTCTGATTACTTTTTCCATACTCAGTGGGTTGCTGTCTATGTGATAATTTGTGGGTACTTTGTTTTTCCCAAATGGGATGACTATACATTTTTTTCTTTTGATACAGTTTAATAGAGAAAAGGCTCACCCTCTCCATAAAATGATTATCCACAAAGGACATAGCCCTTCTAAACTCACACCACCAACACCCACTGATAGCAAGACTAAATCCACATATGCAGAGGCCCTTAACTGTAACCTGCCCAAGCAACAAGGACCTCCGAAGCTGAAACGCAAACAACCACCAGTCACAACTAAAGTGTCACATCGCTCACAACACCAGTGTGCCACCCAGCAAAAGCCCCTAAGACAAGACAACGTACCTAACACTTTAGTCATAGGTGACTCTATAGTTAGGCACACTGATGTCCCACTCACCAGGCTGAACAAGAAGAAAATTACAGTCAGCTGCCTGTCGGGTGCCAGGATCCACCACATAATGCATGCACTCAAGTCACTCCAGAACAAGTACAAATATGACTCTGTCATTGTCCATGTTGGAGTGAATGACTTGAGACGTACCTCCCTGGACTACATGAAAGGAGACATGGAAGAGCTCTCGGATCATGTGGCCCAGGCAGGTATGACCCTAGCCCTGAGTAGCATCCTGCCTTCGCCCAGAATGATACCACAATATAAATAATGGAGCTTTTCTCCCCAGGCCTCCGCTGAAAATGGACCTACGTCCAGTCGGACACTCCCGGTCAACAAATTTAAATAAATAAATAAAAAATAAATAAAGACAAAATGACTGACTTCAACAATTGGCTAAGCTTCTGGTGTCATTCAAAGGGAATCCAGTATCTGTCGGCCTGGGACAACATGACTGACAGACCACGATGCTTTGCCAGAGATGGTCTGCACCTCTCGCCCCTGGGATTCAGGTTACTGGCTAAAGCTCTTGCCACCCCTATAGTGCCTTTTTTAGGCAAAGTTCAAAGGACAAAACCACCACCGTAACGGGTACAAGCATGCAAATCTGAAGGTAATGCTACTCAATGCTAGAAGTCTAAACCTCAAAATGCACACTTTCGAGGCACTTCTAAAAATGGAGAACATTAATATCTGTGCAGTAACTGAGACCTGGTTCAAGGCTCCAGAGAGCACCTCTGCAATACCAGGCTACAACTCTTATCACACTTTTCAGCCACCAAACCAAGATCGAAACATTAAAGGTGGAGGAGTGTCCATATTCACCAAGGATATTGACACCACCAGGCTAATTGCCCAACACAATGCGTCAAAAATTCTCCAGGTGCAACTAACACTAGGTAAGACTGCAATCCAAATTGTAGCTTGCTACAGATCCCCCACCATGCCCCAAGATTTTCACTATACCTTTCTAAACATACTGAAAAACATTAAGATACAACCAAACACACTAATAATGGGTGATTTCAACTACCCTGCCATTAACTGGGAAAACTACTCATGTACCAACACCTTTGCCCAACGGTACTTGGAATTCATAAATTCCAATGCCCTGGATAAACTAATCCGTGGTCCCACCAGGGGCTCCAATATCCTAGACCTGGTAATTACCAACATGGAAAATCGATGCTCCACACCTACAGTCACCCCCTCGTTGGTCAGGTCAGACCATAAGCTAATCACCCTTAACACCCACATCCCAGCCCCACTCCCCATAAAAACTTCTCCAAAGTCAACTTCTTGCTACTCAAGTCAGAAGTGACAAACTTCATGACACTCATGCAGACGAGAACTGAAAGTTCGACTGCTGAGTCCTACACTAAGGCACTGTATGAGCACATCCACTCATGCATGAATTGTGCCATCCCAAATAGAACCAAGATGCTCTCCTCCAAAAAAAGGAAGCCAATCTGGTGGTCCCCTGCCATAAACAAATGTTACAACAAAAGGAAGAAACTGTTGCAGGAAAAGGAAAATCCCACAATGCAAAAAATTCCCTTACCAGCCTCAGTAAAAAGCTGAGATACCTCGTAAAATCCTCCAAAGCTAGTTACGAAAATAAAATTGCAAAGATTCCAAGGACAACCACAAGGCATTCTATAACTGTCAAGAATCTAAATGGCAATGCTCAGATCTGCTCCAAGCTACAACAGAATGGCATTAAATATACTGATCCCAACGATATTGCCAATATCCTGGCAGATAGATTCAGTGCCAACTTCACCCCTCTCACCCCCTAAACGGCCCATCTCAATACCGGAAGATTGCCAAATTCTGGTAATCACAGCCACACAGGTAAAAAAATTCACTCTCCAAAGCTAAGAATACAGCATCCATGGGACCAGATGACATCCCGGGCTGTGTACTACATGAACTATAAAATGAACTGGCACCTCACCTAAGTGTCATGTTTAATCATACCTTCACCTCAGGCTTCATGCCCACCGAGTGGCGCACATCTACAGTTATCCAAAAAAGCACCAAAAGGTCCAAGAAAACACTAGTAACTTCAAAAATAGACCCTCGGAGGGTACACAATAAAGCTAAGCGACAGCCGGGTTTACAAAATTTATTGAAAGTATTCACTCCACTAAACACATTAATGTGTTTAGTGGAGTGAATACTTTCAATAAATTTCATAAACCAACAGTTCTTGGAATTCATAAATTCCAACGTCCTGGATAAACTAATCCATAGTCCCACCAGGGGCTCCAATATCCTAGACCTGGTAATTACCAACATGGGAAATCGATGCTCCACACCTATGGTCACCCCCTCATTGGTCAGGTCAGACCATAAGCTAATTACCCTTAACATCCACATCCCACCCCCCAGTAAGGAAACCATTATTGTGTTTAGTGGAGTGAATACTTTCAATAAATTTCATAAACCCGGCTGTCGCTTAGCTTTATTGTGTACCCTCCGAGGGTCTATTTTTGAAGTTACAGCAACAGTTATCCCACTCCACAAGGGGGGATCCACCTTGGATCCCGGGAACTATCGCCCCATCAGTCTGACAAGCCTGATCTGCAAGGCCATGGAACGTATTATCATGGAACTTCTAAACAAAGATATTGGCAACCTTCAAACACTGGACCCCACCCAGTTTGGATTCATGAAGGGCTGATCTTGTCTCCTGAACCTGACTGACTTCTTCAAATCAGTCTCCAGAGCCGTGGATGAGGGTAAGGCCAGTCCACACAGCCTATCTGGACCTCTCCAAGGCCTCTGACACCATCCCCCACTCTGGAATTACTGATAAATTTACTAAGCTGGGCATTAATCCCTACATCACTCGATGGGTTGCCAACTGGCTTACTGACAGAACCCACAATGTAAAAGTAGCTGACTCCAAATCCAGCTCCAGACAAGTGGAGTACCTCAGGGTTCAGTCCTGGGACCGGTCTTGTTTGGCATCTACTTCTCTGAAGTACAGGCCAACACTAAGGGACTCTGGCTAACGAAGTTCGCAGATGACTGCAAACTGGGAGCCATTACTGAATCCCCAAATGATGTGGATACTCTACAAAAGGGCCTTACAGAAACAGATACTTGGTGCCAGAGCCATGGGGAGAGTGAGAGACAGACCAGGAGCGTAACCTATTATGTCAGGACAAGCAGTGAAATAGTAGAGATCCTGAACTGTTGGCTAATGTCGCAAACAAGGGAAGCAAACATCCACAGTCTTACAATCACTGGAATACAGAAATCTTATGGTCATTTAGAGGGCATGGAGATTGGAATGCTGGATCTCCTAAAGGTGAGATAACGGATCACAACTGGACCCCAGAAGCAATGGAAGATGTTACAGATAAGACCCTAGAGAAGAGAACTGTACTAGAGGAGATCAAAAGGAGAAAATAATAACAGAGCTTTACAACTTGCTTGCTTTTGCAGTAGCTTTGAGATCACTGGTAGAGTGGAATCAGCATAAAGAAGTCTGGGGGGGGGGGGGCAATCGTGAAACGGTAATTCCCCGTAACGGGAACTAGAGAGAAGCAATTGCTGCATTTTTAGCAGAGGAAAACAAGGACGATGTAACAAGGGTAGCTCCAATGGCTAAAAAAAAAAAGCAGATTCGTACTGATTGATTAAAGGACCACTCATGAAGAAAAAACATCCTGGGGCCTGTGAGTCTGGAGTACAGAGCTCTGAAGTGGTAGTGACAGACTCCCAGTCAGAAGTGCAGATGTGTTGGAGTGTCCGTTTAGTTAAATATAATATCACATGTCCTGGAAATGTAGAATACATCCTATCATCCTGGTGCTGAAGTGGCAGGATGGTCTGAAAGTGACCATTTGGAACTTTGCTCCCCTGCATACAGACTGTTAAGCTTGTCTAGGCATGCAGGTTGTCGCGAAAATGGGGTCCCGCCCCCAACTGCCTCCATGGGCAGGCAGTCGGACAGTGCTTCAGAAGCACTGACAGGGTTTGTCAGAAGAGGTTCTCTGAAACTCTAGTTCTGGGGAGAGCTACACTTCTGCGGCCCAGGTTCCAAGATCTACCTCCCGGGAAACACCTGAATTCTGAAACAGACATACAGGTCCAGCAGAGCGCATACACAGAATCATCAGTGTGCGGGGTAGGTGAGCAGTCCAAGAGGCTCGGGCTCTAATAAGCCAGTGCATCATTTCACCTTCCAAAAGACCTTGTTTGTCAAGTAGGAAAGGGAGAAGAGATAAGACACAAGGGATATGTTGTATCCCGGTATGGTATTATTTCATTGTCTGGGATAGAACATTACACTGAATGGATCTAGTGGCGTGAGCCCATAATGACCATCTGGATAAAGAAACCTTGGAGAGAATGGCCACTAAAGTCAAAGTCTATAAGGAAGTACATGGTTAGTGCTGTAATCCATCTCAATGGTGAGAGATGGTATCTTGAGTCAGAAAAATCCATATTGGTTTAGCACATATGCAACCTATGACAGGGAACAACTGATCAGACTTTTCTGCCTACAGAAAACCAACAAACAGTGAGACTTGTCAGATAGGAGGGATGTCTAGGATCTGAAGAAACTGGACATATTCTACTCTAAGTTGATTTTTTTTTTTTTTTTTTACAGGGGTGCAAGCAAAGCCACAAATTGTTAGATGGGCAGAAACAAGGGAGCAGTCTTGATCCTTCTGAGAGACAGCTGCTTGACTTATTTCTTTTGTGTGTTGTCTTGCAAAAAGAGAGGCCCAAGGTCATAAAATACCAGGATTGCAGGCAAAAACGTGGGCAATGAGGAAGATGGATACCCAGGCAATTCCAGCAGAAGGAGCAACGGCTCATAAAAGGAATGTACAACTGAACTTAGGAAGTTACCAAAACATGCAACTCCATACAAATTGTAAAAGGAGACTTTGCAGGACATATTGCTGGTTGTGAAGAGCATTTCTGGCTAACATCAAAGATTAAATAATACTAATTTAATGAATTTTAATCATACTTGGAGAATAAAACACTGTACCTGAAAAAAAAAAAGCACCTTAACTCTAATATCGCTACGATAAAAAATATGAGGTAGGCAAAATACGAAGACACATCTCGTCACTTCATAGGAAAGAAACATCCTTTATAGCACCAAAAGTTGAAAGCAGGCAATTAGCGGTTAACCACAGGATTAAAAAGATAGCGCAATGACACCAAATACAGAAGACCAAAATTAAAAAGTATGTATTATGTGTGGAGGGAAGAAAGCAGCACTAAAAAAACTTGCCCCTTTCAAAAGAAAACCATTAAGCACCACACAAAAAGACCACCAAACAAATATAGATGACATTAACAATATGGAAAAAAAAACAGGAAAATGGAGATTACAGCTGCTACTGGCATCAAGTCAGGAAAGAAGAGTTATGAGAACCGAGCAAGCTTTTAGAAAAAAATAGTTTTATTTAAAAAAAAAAAAAAAAAGCTCGAGACTTAAGATCCTCAGTCTGACCATGACAGAGGCAAAGAGGCAAATGAGATCTGAGGAGTTGATGGTAGTATACTGCATTACAGGAAGAGGGAGGAGTCTTGAAAATGCGGCCGAGTCGGATCCGAGGATTGGATCCATGACCGATCAGTGAGGAAGAATGAAGGAGACCATCAGATGTTACCATTACCTTTTTCCTTCATCCCTTAGAGTCCTTCTAAACATTAATGACATGAAGTAAGGCAAATGGTTTTCAATTCCCCACAAGTTTAACAAAGACAACTTAAGTCTAAGTTTTCCATTTCTTCTTATACAGCCGTGTTTCACAAATTCAACTGATGCTTTGCAGTCTCTTATTTATTCACTAATTTTCGTGCTGCTGGCCTTCTTCCTGTTCAGCCCCATCTTCCAACTCAGGATTCCAGTTCGAAAGCAAGGTACTCCTGATTCTTCTGGTCAACTTATGTGCTTTTCTTTGTCTTCTCCAGCATTTTCCTTTAGAACAATGGAGAAGTATTCACTGGCAAAGTCTCTCCATATGTTTTATTACCAGAAGAATGAGGAGCAGTCTCCTTCTGCTTGATGGTTCACTTTTTGTTTGACAAACTTTTGCATTTCTTCATTAGCCTGTTCTGCATCAAAAAGGATTTTGATCCTCCAGGAAAAGGTATTCTGAAGACAGCTGGATACAGCACCTTAAATCTCATACCTGCCTATCGCATTGCCTGATTGTCAGAATAAATTTCTCTTCTGTCTAGTGTACAGTGAATTATCATTTTCCACAAACACTCTACTGTCCCCAACTTTTAATACTTTGCGTCCTTTTGCCACAGTTTTGTCAGGATTGACTCTTTCTGCTGGTAGGTTTGCATCTTTGCTGATAAATGTCTTATTTGCTTTCTCATCGCCAGATTTGGAGCATACACACAGTGCACTCTTTTAATTAACAGTGCCTGCTCTGGAATACCAGTCCAGTTGCTTATTTGTGCTTTCATAAAATAAATACAGTCTGTTCCTTCTAGTTTATCTGGTACAGCAGTAAATCTCAGATTTCCCTATATGCTCTATCCTCTAATTCTACCATTTTTTGAAACATTTCTTACCGAGCAGTTTCATACTCTGCCAGCCTATTCTTCATTTTGACTTCTGAGTTTTGCAGTTTTATCAGTTCATCTATCTGTTTAAAGCTTCTTCCATTTTTCCAGTCTTTTATTTGAGTTGATATACTCCTTCAGTGTTTTTATTTATTTTAGTCAACTCTGAGAACATTTAACTTATTTTTTTCCTCTAGATTACTGGAAGTCATGTCTTGCACCAAAACTGGAGCTAGAACTGCATTTTGCCAAACAGCTTCAGGATTCTTCCCTGTCAGTGTTTTCCCTTCAGTTTTCTAGTTGACTTAGTTAGAGGCTCTCTCAGTTTCTACTTTGCAGGCAACCAGGAAGTGTACTTATTAACCAGTAAGTGAATTTAATTCAAGCCAACAATATCACTGGCTGTTGTTTCTCAGTTTCTGTTTTCACACTGGAAGAGCTGAAGTTAAGCTGTTGATATGTGCACAGCTATCTTGGAAGCCCCCTGTTTACCTGTACTTTGTGGAGACTGTTTATTCTTTTTGCCAAAATTGGATGAGGAGATACAGATGCCCTTCAAAAATTTGGACAAGGAGGGCTGAAAAATCTTAATGATTTCCTGGATAAGTTTGCCTCTTACATCACACTTTTTGATTACCTCCACAGCAGAAGGGCAAAGCACTAAATCTCTAGCCAAGGATGAATTTAAAATCTAATTTTTAATATCATCTGGGAGGTTCAGAGAATGCGCTAATGCAAACCTCCTCAAAACAGTACCAGTAGCCATAGCCCTGGAAGAAGTATCACAGTCATATACACACACTGAAAACAATGAGTACTGACCTGTGCAATAGAAGAAAGTTATTTAAAGCAGATTTTTTCCTCACAAGAAGAAACTGCATATAAAACATTCCTCATACTTTCACAATCTGTCAGAACAAACTAACATATGAGTCTAACAATTCAAAATTCTGAAAATCAAAGGTGCTCAAGTATACATTTTTCCCCCATACCTATCAAGAACTTTCTTATCCTTATCACAAACAGTAGGACTGGAACTAACCAGGTGCTTATTAGCAGTGGGATCAACTAGAGCTATAGCTGATGGGCCAGGACTGAGAATAGTGTATAAAAACAAAAATGACTGAGGAACTTTAAACATTCTACCTCCCTTTTCAGGGACAGCTGGCTGACTATCAGGAAAACTGCAGGCAGTAATACGCACACATCCTCTAAAGCAGACAGAACAAGAGGAATGGGTGCAGGATCTGGAAAATAAACTCATAGTATTTTCTGAGGAACTGATAAATTTCAGTGATCTCCCACTGAAAACACTGGCACATTCCAGCAATAGTCTCAGAGAAAGAAAAATCCCCACAAGGAGAATCGGAAACCAAGTTCTCCTCAAGTCTGAATCAGAAATCTGAGGAAAAAATGTACCCATCCATGCATCTTCCTGCTTAGATTCAGAATCTTGAATGGCCTCAGGAAAAGCAGTATCACTCTTTTTTTATCATAATGTATTAAAAACTCTGTGCCAGACACATTAAACTACTCCTATCCAAAGAAATTTGAGGAGTACACACGTCTGGTTTTCTGTTTCTGACAGGAAAAAAGAGGCCAACCATGTTACTAATGGCAGCAGCAGGTTACCCAGGGATGGGTATAGCATTCTGACACAACAGGGATACCCTTCCCTCTTCCAAGACTGACAAGAGTGTTTCTCCCTTGTCCACTGACAGGAACCCACTAGCCTCGGAAATGGCTAACCCTCGGGTCCACAGTGGATATAGGTGCTACATTAGAGGGATCTGACATAAAAGAAGACTGGTCTAAGGTACAACAAATGGCCACAGTAGAGTCACCCAGCTGTGGCTGAGGCAAATAACTAGCCTGTTGTGGTGGCAAAAACTTCTCTCTCAATTTTTTCTTTTTATGGCTGGAAGAAGGCTCAACTGTGGGACCTGTAGTTTGCTCTATGGCCAAGCTGAAAATGGTGCTACTTTTCCAGGAAAGGCAAACAAATGCCACTAAACACTAGCAATCACCAAAAATTGCTTTTCTGACAGAAAAACAAGTAAAAAGCACTTTAAAACTCTATGTTAGCCCCACAAAAATAACAATTTCTCCACAGAAAAAAATGTTTCAGTTACTTTACACTACTTTAAACTGACAGGAAAAATAAGCACTCCATTTAAAAGTATGTCACTGTTTCATGACAGTCCATTAAACACATTTCTAGCTTTAAAATAGCTTTCTTGAAGAGGAAAGTGATGAAACAGCAAACAAATAAGAAAATGGAAGCTTCCGCCAAATGGAATTTACCTGCCCAGCAAATGAATACACAAGCAGCCCACTGATCCTCAAAAACCTCAGAGAATTGTACTCTTCGGCAGCAGTAAAGCTGGGAAAGGCTTCACACCCAAACTTGTCTTTTATTCACCTCAGCTCAAGGCTGTCTGACAGTTTGGACATGTGGAATGTGCCCTAAAGTACTGGAAGCTGGCTGTCTGTTATATCCCTGGTAGGATATAACCCACACAGCTAAGACTTCTGCAGCAGTGAACAATATGAGAAACATCAAGATTTTTTTGGTATAACTGCAATAACAAAAATTAATGTGTCTGATTTAATGCTCACTATAAAATCAGGTTTATGTCTAGATGGCAAATACATAGGATTATGAGTGGGACACTGATCATAACTGGTTTATTATGCATTCCAGACATGGATGCCAAGAAATTCACCTCAACAGCAAAGTTCAAATGGTGAATCTTGACATCTATGTCAAAAACACACAATATTAGGTTAGGACCATTGACCCGCTCATTGCTATACTTTGTAGTTCATGGAACTTTATCTGTTCCAAGTAGTACTAGTTACAGTTAAAAAAAAAAAAAAAAAAGGGGGGGGGGTGTCCAGATTTTCACAATCTCCAAATTTTTGCCTCATTTGTTTGGGCGGTACCTCAAAATCCATAGTTTTCAGACAAATCACGGATTGAAGTCACTGAATAGTGACATACATCTGAGTTTGCAACCTTCAGAGAAAATGCAAATGAACACACATCCTGTTATTTTAGCTACTTCCTTAGTTTGTAAGAGTAAGCAATACCTTATTCGTACAGGCAGTAGGAAGAAACGATTCTTATTTTGCAGCTGTCATTTGCTGGTCTGTACCGACAGATTTTACTACCTAGCCTGTAACCTGACCTTAATTACTTAAGTATGGGGTGCTTAACATTTGTTAAAAGTCAGGTCCTCCTGCTACATTGCACTTAACTGATCTGTCTTTTTCCGAATATCGGAGCATAATCAACACACACCATATATTACAAACTTATATTTGTGCTTAAACTTTTTTCTGTTATCATTTTCATTATATCAATATATTCAATATATTTACATTTATTTAAAGGTATGTTTTCAAACCACATTTTTACTAAGCTCAAGAATTCTGCAGTTAGCAGGATCTGTGGAACTCTACTGTGAAACAGTTAACATTACCTCCCCACTACACTCAACAGATTACAAAGTCAAATCTTCCCCTTATAATATATAATTTTTTGCTGTTTGTCAAACGCTTCAACCTTGCAAACAGTTCATAAATTTCTATCTACATCTAACTGTGCATTCTGCATCCCATGCCCAAAACAATGGCATACACTACTAGCAAAAACAAGAAACAGCCCAAGCATCCAAATTCAAATATAATCTCCTATCCTTTCTTAGTGGATGGAGCATTTGCACTTGCTTCCAACACCCCAGTTTCCTGACAGAGAACTCACCAGTCACCACTATTTCAGAATATAATCATCACTGTAGAAATGCAGAAGTATAAGGTAAATGTCTGCATACTGTAATTACACTTAAACAGTACATGTGTTAGCTAGCCTTATAATGAGACACTATTTGTTGTATATTGTATTACTACAACAGTCGTAACAAGTGTCAGTCTGCATCACTGGAAATTCCTATGCAGAGTCTAAAAAAGGGTCTCTCAGGACTAGCCCACTACCCAAACAAACCTTAAACAAAACAAATAAATACATTTTGGAAAGCAATTGTAAAACCATTTTCCACATTTCTTTCCAATCCACAAGAAGTCTTTTTGGAACTTTTGATTTAGTCTCATAACATTCATATATTTCTGTGATATCATTTTATTACGGCCAGCAGACAATACTTTCAATTTTAAACAAGCATTTAACATAGTACCTTACCCTTTATAACTTACACTCACCATACAATCAGATCTGCAGCTGGTTATACCCTTGTGTTTTCAATTGTCCCAAATATCTTCATGTAATTATCCCTTAAGGTATTCCTAAAGTTAAAAACTTCATATTTCACTGGAATAATGAAGATTTGTGGCCTGACAGCTGGCATATGTTTTTTTACTCTGAAAATTATATATCACACAATATCCTATTTCTAGACACACACTGCTAAAAAATTTGAGTCAGCAGACCTCACTCCCCAGAAATAACTGTTTGGGCCTTATTTCACAGTCTCAGTATGCAGTCTTTCTAATAAACTATATACATCTTTCTGTGAGGACAGCTGCTAGTTATATCACTTACATGGTGGTTCCAATTTGAGTTTAACCTCTCTTTAAAAACAAATACTGCAGGGTGCTATATGAGTCACCGATTCAGTGGATTACTTCAAAATTCAGCAGATGCATAGTTTTTCTGCAAAGGTATACGTGAGCTTAAAACATTCCCTTGTTGTGTCTTTCGGCTTTTCCCGGTTAGGAGTCGCCACAGCGGAACTCCGGTCCGCTAATGATTGGCAGTAGATTTTTACATGCCGAGTTGCAGGCCTGACGCACAACCTTCAACAAAGGTACGCTCATTCACGCATGTTTCCACACAGAAGACGCTATAGCTGATAATCGAACAGGACAACGTCTTACTGTGAGGCAACACCACTACCGCAGTATGAGCTTAAAACATTCCCTAATTATTTAATTTTAAGAGGCTCTCAAGATTCTATTAATATCTATTATTTCTAGCAAAAGCTATTTATCTGAAGATAACTTACCTGACTAATATAAGTCACACAAACTCTAAGCATCCCACCTTTCAAAAAGGACTGTTGTTTTCACTATCAAACAGCTAAATAAACAAGTGACCTTCAAATCCTGCTACAAAGCAGAAAAACAGGAGTCATTTCTTCTTCTTTTTGCTGACACACACATATGTAAATCTTGGCACTGCGAATGTATTCAACCAACTCAAAATACCCATCTAAACAGGGCTGGGTCTAGCACTAAGCAACCTAGGCAGCTGCTTAGGGCCTGGTGCTGGCTTGGGGCCAACCACATTAATTTAAAAAGAAAGGTTTTCCTGATTGCGTCTGATCTAATAGCAATACTGATCTTTAAATGTTTCATCTCCTGCTTGGCATTTGTGTGTGTGTAACAGCATCTTTTTATTTGCACAGCTGTTAAGTCAGTGAGACACAGTGCGCATGCATGCAGAGCATTTGGAACTCTGGCGCAAGACTTAACCTCTCAGCAGAATGGGCAGGCGGGACATAACAGCTATACACAAACAGGGAAATAGTGCATACCAGCGTTAATGGAATTTCTTTTTGTGATGGCAGCTCAGCAGTATTAGGTATGAGCTACTGAGTGTGTGTGGAATTTTTTTTGTGGCAACAATAAGTAGTGTCTGTGTGTGCAAGTAGAATGCCTCAGACAAAGGCTACAAAACAGATAAGCAGATTGCTCAGAGTAAAACCCTGTACCTTAGCTAATAGAGATGGTAGCTATAACCTTCCACACCAACTGCAGCCTTCCATTAAGTGTTGTAAAGAAAGGAAACTGACTGAAGTGAAAACGAGCGTTATATTAGCCATGTTCCTTGCATGTGATCCTTGTTATCCGTATTCTTTTGAATGTTGACAAGTCTATGTGAACAAAATGGATAAAATGAAGTCTATGAATTTAATGTCAGTGTTTTAACTATGTACACATTTTTAATTTAGCTTCTATTTTGCAGGTACACAAGTGTGAAATGTACTGTGTTTGGTTTATAAGTTTGTCTAGCACTTGCTGCAGGTGATTAAGGTTATGAACTGTTAAAGGGCTGCTTCCTGTAGTCCTGTAGGACATGGTTAGAGTCCCTCAAGCTTCATTTGTCTTCTGTGTGACTAAGTTACTTCACCAGATAGTCCTCTTCAGCTGCTCCTAGAAAGGGACACGAGTCCAGTTGTCTTGTCTGTCTCAGGCTGTTATAAAATCTTAAACATTTCTTTTTTGAATTCCTGCACACTTCACATAGACACTAATTAGTACTTCACTACATGCCATTTGAGTATGAATCCCAGCAT
The DNA here is from genome assembly GCF_019279795.1 of Protopterus annectens. Taxonomy (NCBI): domain Eukaryota; kingdom Metazoa; phylum Chordata; order Ceratodontiformes; family Protopteridae; genus Protopterus; species Protopterus annectens. The sequence goes on along the minus strand of NC_056734.1, from coordinate 994,716,039 downwards.
GTATCTTGCAGTTTATTAGGTCATCAGGTGCATTTTCACTAAATGTGAGTTTCAAGGGAAGAGGAGTTTATTGCTTCTCATGTTAAGTATTTTCAATGTGAGAATGTTTTGTTTACAAAATTGTCATTGTAATATTTAAAATACATTTTAAATAAAATCCGAATGTCTGTGATACCTGCAAAAGTAAAGGAAAAAAGTATCTACATTGACAGATTTATGTATGGTGGGGAGGGACTGATTTATTACCCTGCATAGGGTCCAAATTGTCCACAATCAGTCTCTGAATCTGATGGTACATGGTGGGGAAGTGAGCGCCATGTCACAGGATGAAGTTCTAAATTTGCTAGTCAGTCTGTGTACTCATCTTCATCTGTTGTCTTCAGCTTTGGTTTGTGACTGAAAGGATTAGATCACAGATGCAGGCAGCAGTAAAAGGGCTTCTCTGCACAGAGAAATGTAGGGAAGTGAAAAATGAGAAGCAACTGTCCTGTAAGCATGTAAGCCCCCATAAAAAAGTATGCTGTATGCAGTACTAATTCTGATTTTTGAATTAGATGAGAGTTGATGAATGAAAGCTGCTGCTGCAGCACTGATATTGTCTGTAATTGTTTTGCTTTAGTCTTTGCACTAAATAATTACTACTTTAATAGGTCCAGGTTGTATAACAGTCCAAACATGTTGCATTTTAGTAATATGTTTTGCAGCTCCTTCTTTACAGCTTCTAGCAACTGCAAATGTGTTGACATTTGTCAGGTCATACAGTCTGCATTATCTAGAGTTATGACAGAACCATCTGATCTTCAGCATCCATTATGTAGTCATTATTACATACTACTGTGACACAACCTTCTATACAAGACCAGACTGCACATAATCTCTGCATTTGGTTAAAAGCTGTTCCACTGGCAGATGGTGCAGAGGACTAAATATATGATTTGTTAATTGGCAAAAGAGCAGGATTTCCATCTTTCCATCTTCATTTACCTACTGTGTGACATTGAGCAAATTGCTTAATCAGATGGTGCTTTGGAGAAAATGGGAATTTGACTAGGCTCCTTACAGGTCTCCAGTACTGCACAACTAGTAACTATGAATCTGTTGTCACTGCTTACCAGCCATCTAGTTCAGGGAATGTTATAGCAATATCACTAGGACACAATTTTTTTTGCAACCTAGGTAGTTTACTCTTCATAGGCAGGCACTGCATTTGTAGATGAGGCACTGAAAGGCAAAGTTGTTTGCCAGCAGAACCTCTGCATTAATAATACGTTTCCTTAATGTAGAATTCAAATGACTTTTACTTCTGCACAGATTGTGCATACTGATGCTGGTATGTGTGTAAGGTGGTTAATATTTCCTGTGTTTTCATAAATACTTTTCTATTTAAACTGTACTGCAAATGGCTAGATCTTACAGCATGATTCTAGTGTCCTTTATAGAGTTTCATGTATTTTATGCAAAACTAGCAATGAAGTACACACAATTTTATTTCTTGATAACAGTAAGGGATTTACACAGTCAATAAACTGGATACAACTACTGGTGGGAGCTCTCTGTTTAATAAGAGTACCTTGTGCTCTTACCTAGTCATTTTTAAACAGTCTTAAATCTGGTTTTGCATGGTGTGTGTGTGTGTGCGTGCGCGCACGCATGCTTCAATTTAAGTTGGAATACTTTTAACCAAATAAAAATGCTTCATGGGACTGTAACATGCAACTCTCATGTAAAATGACCACAGGACCAAAACTGCTCCACTCATAGGTTCATAGGTAGATACTAGGCGGTACCCTGACTTTCGCCACCAAAGAAAATTATTTTCCCGTGCCCCAGTCCAACAGAGCCACAGAAGTGATCCCTGGGTGAATTTCCTATCTCCCATCCAATCATCAAGTATCTTCTTGAAGAGTGCTAATGAGGAGCTTTGTTTGATATAGATAGGTAGTTTTGTTCCAGAGTATGGGAAGTCTCTGGGACACAAATCTATCCCTCCAGCATGTTCTGTTTATTGTGGTGACAAGGTTTAGGTCCCTAGAGCGTGTAGCTCGGAGGGATTGAGAATTCTTTACATGGAGCATGTCCAACAGCTGTGGGTTTGACATAGCTTTGTATGTTAGGCAGAGATCGCCACTGAGTAGGCGATATGTGACGGAGTAAAGCTGGAGTTTTTTGAGACGGTTTGCGTAGGGCATCGGTTTGAGGCCAGTAATCCTCTTTGTAAGGTATTTCTGCAGCCTTTCTAATTGTTGTAGATGTTTTGTGAGGTACATACCAAAAGGGGCGTTGTACTCTATAATGGGTCTAATGAGTGGCGAGTAGAGGGGAACAATGACCTCTTTCTTCCTCGATGAGAAACCTTTTGTGATGAGGTGGGCCACATAGAAGGATTTCCTGACTACTGTGGCGATGTGATTATCAAAGGAGAGACTACTGTCCACCTGTGTCCCAAGGTCTCTTATCACACTTTCAGTGTTAAGTAGACTACTGCCTATGTGGTAGTTCATGGGTACACAGTTTTTACCAAAAGGGATGACAATGCACTTTTTGGCATTGAGCTTGAGGCCATGGCTTTGACACCAGGCATCTGTCTCAGCGAGGCCCTATTGTAGGATGTCCACATCGTTAGGAGTTTCGATTATGGCTCCTAGTTTGCAGTCATCTGCGAACTTCGTTAGCCAAAGGCCTTCTGTGTTAGCCTGTACTTCTGAAAAGTAGATACAAAACAGAAGACCCAGGACTGAACCCTGTGGTACTCCACTTGTCACTGGTCTGAAGCCGGATTTGGAGTCTGCTACTTTCACAGTGTGGGTTCTGTCAGTGAGCCAGTTGGCAACCCATCTTGTGACATAGGGATTTATACCTAGTTTAGTGAGTTTATCTATAATTCCAGAGTGGGGGATGGTGTTGAAAGCCTTGGCGAGATCTAGATAGGCTGTGTAAACCACCTTACCCTCATCTACGGCTTTGGTGACCGCTTCAAAAAAGTCTATCAGGTTTAGGAGACATGATCTGCCTTTTACAAACCCGAACTGGGCGGGGTCCAGAGTTTGGAGATTACCAATGTCATTGTTTATAAATTCCGTGATGATATGTTCCATAGCCTTGTAGACCAGGCTCATCATGCTAATGGGGCAGTAGTTCACGGGGTCCGTGGTGGCTCCCCTTTTGTGGAGTGGGGTAACAGTCGCTGTGCTCCATTCAGTGGGCACAAAGCCTGAGGTGAGGCTGTGATTAAACATGGTACTTAGGTGGGATGCCATATGATTCTGTAGTTCATGAAGAACGCAGCCTGGGATGTTGTCAGGTCACATGGTCACATGGATGCTGTGTTCTTGGCTTTGGAGAGTGTGGTTTTTACCTGTGCAGCCATGATTACAGGAACTATGCATTCTTCTGGTACATTGATGGGCCCTTTAGGGGGTGAGAGGGGGGGTAAAGTTAGCACTGAACCCATCTGCCAGGATGTTGGCAATATCAGTTGGTTCTGTATATTTAGTGCCATTGTGCTGTACCTCAGAGCAGATCTGAATGTTGCCATTGAGATTCTTGACATAGCTAAAGAATGCTTTGTAGTTGTCTTTAGAATCAGTGGCAATTTTATTTTCGTAACTAGCTTGGGCGGATTTTATGAGGGATCTCAGCTTTTTACTGAGGCTGACCAGGGAATTCCTCCAATCGTGAGATTTCACTCTTTTTTGCAACAGTTTCTTTTTTCTGTTGCAGACTTTGTTTATGGCAAGGGACCACCTGATTGGCTTTCTTTTTTGAATGATAGCATCTTGGTTTGTGTTAATTTATTAATACACTTTGACTTCTTTTGTATAAATGTAAATTTGCCTATGTCACAAGTGATAATTCAGTAAAGGTGTTTAAAAAAAGGAAAATTGCTTAACACTTTACATGACAAACCATGCTGAGATGCACTCAGATGCAAATATTATACACTACTTATAATCTACCTAATCATTTTCAGTCAAACATTACATAGCTCATTTAAGTCCTGCCTTCTTTTAAACACCACACTTAATTTAATGAAAAACACACAAAATAAACTCACTGTTAAGCAATTTTCCTTTTTTTAAACACCTTTACTTAATTATCACTTGTGATATAGGCAAATTTATACTTATACAAAAGAAATCAAACTGTAGTAATAAATTAACATTAACAAACATTATACTTCACATACACTTATATACATCATATAACCCAAGTAACATTACATAAATTATTCAATTCCTGCCCTCCCTTCTTTAAACAGGGAACATCTTTATTAAACCACCACTTACGACAGAAGCAATCATACATTTATACAAATGAAAACAAACCACATCGACACATTCCTAGTTGCAAGCACTTTACATGACAAACCATGCTGACGCACTCTCAGATGAAAACATTCTGCATTACTTATAATCTACCTAATCATTTCATAGCTCATTTAAGTCCTGCCTTCTTTTAAACCTCATTCCTCCCTGTATGTACTGTTCCCAAAAAAGAGATTGCCTCTAAGTAGGCGATATGAGACACAGAATAGTTGGAGTTTTTTTAGCCTGTCCATATAGGACAAGTGTTTAAGGCCCAAGATCCTCTCTGTGAGGTACTTTTGCGGCCTCTGCAGTTCTTGCAGGTGTCTAGTCAGGTACATGCCAAATGGGGCGTTGTACTTGATGATTGGCCTAATGAGGGAAGAGTAGAGGGAGACAATGACCTCTTTCTTCCTGGATGCAAAACCCTTAATAATGAGGTGTGCCACATAGAAGCACTTTCTGACCACAGTGGCTATGTGGTGGTCAGAAGAGAGGTTGCTGTCAACCTGTGTTCCCAGATCTCTTACAATGCCTTCTGTGTTCAGTGGACTACCATCAATGTGGTAATTCAAGGGAACCTAGTTTTTCCCAAAGGGGAAGAAGACACATGTTTTGGCATTGAGCTTAAGGCCATGGTTCCGACACCAGTCGTTGGTGTCATTGAGGCCTTTCTGTAGGATGTCAGCATCACTTGGGGAGTTAATAATAGCTCCCAAACAGACAAGTAAAAATTGAAGCATAACAAATAAAGAATGTATAATTTTAAAATTATGTTGATATTAAACCACCACTGACTTCATTTTTAATACACAAGTCAAAGAAAAAAATTCATTTAACCCCGAGAGTGTTTCAGCATTAGTTTTTAGTTCCAAAACAGTTCTCTGATTTACAGTCCCTCACTCCATGCCCCTCCCCCCAGGATTTAAAAATGATTGGCAGTGGAGTTTAATGGTGTCGAGCTGTCAGCCCGGCGTCCAACCTTCCCCAGAAGGCACACACACACACACACACACACACACACACACACACGCACTCATGTCTAGGACCAATTTAGAGTGTCCAATCCACCTACAGCATGTCTTTGGGATGTGGGAGGAAACCGGAGCACCCGGAGTAAACCAACGTGACCACAGGGAGGACATGCAGACTCTGCACAGAAGGCACCCCAGCCGAGAATAGAACCGGCGAAGATAGGAAATAAAAAGCTGTGATCAGAATACTGGTAAATATGCTTAAATAATGCTGCAACAAATTTTTACAGTTTAGTCTGACACTAACTACAAAGGCTTTACCTTGTAGCTTAAACAGGAAACATTTCGGAAGATGCCTTACCTCTTCAGCTACAGCTGACTACAGGTTCATAGGTTGGTACTAGGCTATCGGCCCTAAGGCCTATGGAAGCCTAGCCATAACAATTCCCTGGAAAATTTTTCCCACAATATTTACTTCTCTGGGCCCCTGTCTAGCAGGGCGACTGACATGATCTCCGGGGTGAATTTCCTATCTCTCATCCAATCATCAAGGTTCCTTTTGAAGAGGGCCAATGAGGCACTCTGCTTGACATGTATGGGCAGTCTATTCCAGAGTATGGGGAGTCTCTGGGTCAGGAACCTATCCCTCCAGCATGTTTTGTTCATTGTAATGATAAGGTTTAGATCCCTGGAGCATGTGGCTCTGAGGGATTGGGATTTCTTTAAGTGGAGCATGTCTAACACCTCAGGGTTTGACATGGCCTTGTATGTTAAGCAGAGATCGCCTCTGAGTACACTATATGCCACAGAGTATAGCTGGAATTTTTTTTAGATGGTCAGCATATGGCATCTGGTTTAGGCCTGTGATTCTTTTAGTGAGGCATTTCTGTGGCCTTTCCAGCTGTTGCAGATGTCTTGTGAGGTACATACCAAATGTGGCATTATACTCTATAATGGGTCTAATGAGGGATGTGTACAGTGGGACAATGACCTCCTTTTTTCTTGAGAAAAGCCCATAGTGATGAGATGTGCCACGTAGAAGGATTTCCTGACTGTTGTGGCGATGTGGTTATCGAAAGTGAGACCACTGTCCACTTGTGTCCCTAAGTCTCTCATCACACTTTCGATGTTTAGTGTCCTGCCACCTATGTGGTAGTTCATGGGTACATGTTTTTTTTCCAAAGGGGATAACTATACATTTCTTGGCATTAAGCTTGAGCCCATGGCTTTGGCACCAGGCATCTGTTTCTGTAAGGCCCTTTTGTAGAATATCCACATCAGTTGGGGATTCAATAATGGCTCCCAGTTTGCAGTCATCTGCAAACTTTGTTAGCCAGAGTTCCTTAGTGTTGGCCTGTACTTCAGAGAAGTAGATGCCAAACAAGAGTGGTCCCAGGACTGAACCCTGAGGTACTCTCCACTTGTCTGGAGCTGGATTTGGAGTCGGCTACTTTTACAGTCTGGGTTCTGTTAGTAAGCCAGTTGGCAACCCATCGAGTGACGTAGGGATTTATGCCCAGCTTAGTAAGTTTATCTATGATTCCAGAGTGTCTATACTAACATACGTCTTTTAGTCAAAACTTCTCCATAAAACTATTACAATCAAACTCTTGATTGACTGATTACATACAAAACATGACCTCTCACTAGACAAACATATTTTGTCCTAAGTACAGTACTGGTTTCTGCAACCCATCAAAAATACACCAACACTCTAACAACTTGTTTGAACAGAGCTGAACTGAGGTGGGCTATCAGCCACAACTCTGAGCTGAGATACTAGATGACTAGAGGCTTCTGAGCTTCCCAAAACCCATAAGTTGCCTGTTTTTTTTTTGTTTTTTTTCTTTGCTTGATTATATTATTTACTGCACTTTTTTGTGTTCTGCTTAATACTGGATTGTAATACTGTAAACTTAACTGCACTGTTTGTACTGCATTTGTCTGCCTTACTGTGCCTGTTAAATATTATTCTGTTGCTGTTTTCACAGTTTGCAAAGCTTTTTTCTTGCTATTTTCATTGATTGCAAAGTAATTGTTGCTACTTTTCACTGTTTGCAAAGCATCTGTTCTGTTTTTCCATGAAGCAGTGTTTTAAACAGCTGATTTGTTTGCTGTTTAAACATTCTTTAGTGTCTCTCTGCTGTTAAATTTTTTTTAGTGTTTCCCACCTAAATTAGTGTAGCTAGTAGTTTAGCATAGTCCAGATACAGATTTGCTGCATTTGGGTCTGTTTGTATTGGCTGTTGTATTCTGAGCACATTTTCCAAGCCATCGTTGATTGGAGGGGGCCCTTCTGTACCCTTGCAAGAGAAGTGTGCTGACTGGAACTTGTCTGGTGAAAGGTGATTGGTCTAGGGCTTGAAGTAAGCACCCTCACTGGTTCTTTTGACTTTCTTTTAATTTCTTTTTTAATTTTTAGCTTCTGGTATTTAAGCTTAGCATTTGAGCAGGTTTCTGCTTCTGTGTGTTGTACAGCACTGCGCACTTTTGAACCATTTTGCACCACAGCCAGACGGTTATTTTCGACAATTTTTCCCATAGATACAGCTGTAGCACATTAGTGTAGTCCTCATCTTTAGTACATTTCCAGTCTAAGTATATAGCTAGTGCGCTGTGATCATTGCACCACCAGCCAAAAACCCTGTCAGAAATACTCAACTACAAAGCACCTCCTAGATCAGTCCTGAAAGCAACCCCTTTGTGATAAGTTCTTCAAACCTAGCATTATGAGCAGTTGGACTACTCCCCTGTTTCTTCTGCCAGCCTTGTTGACATGGTTTGCCTGAGGTAGTGTAGCAACTTCCTCATGTACACTAACAACCCTCTACTAATAACTCACTCTAGTACAGATTGAGAGAGATGCATCTTCACCAAGAATCTTCAATCCTTGCTCTCTAGCTCTCAAAACAGCATCACTAAAGAGGTTGTCAACTCACACACTATTATGCATGCACATAGTACCACTACTCATACATACAGTGCAACACATAAATGAACATACGTGGAGGTTCTCTCAAAAAACTTACCAAAACACCAGACTGCTACAACTAACACAGTTGCTACTGCCCTCAAAAAACATAGCAACACCAGTTTCTTACCTATCAAGCCCTTAAGATGTAACACTCATAAACCAAATTTTCTTTGTCTTTGGAGACTCCATAGTGAGACATATGCCTGTCCCACACACCAGGTTAGATAAGGAGAAAGTCAAGGTCAGCTGCCTCTCCAGTACCAGCATTCATCAGATTAGGTCTCTCGACAACTGCCACCATTATGACTCTGTAATAGCTTGTGTTGGAGTGAATGATCTGAGATGTACTTCACTGAACTACATAGAGAGAGACATGATTGAGCTTTCTGAGTACGAGTCCCAGGCAGGTATGTCCCAAGCCTTGATCAGCATATTACCCTCACCTAGAATGATGCCACAGTATAAGCAAAAAATTATCAATTTCAATAATTCGCTTAGTTTCTGGTGTCATTCAAATGGGATCCAGTTTCTGTTAGCCTGGGATGACATGGTCGACAAAACTTGCTACTTTTCCAGAGATGGTTTGCACGTGGCACCACTAGGCTTTCAGACACTGGCAAAGGCTCTTGCCTCCCCCACAGTGGCTCTTTTAGTCAAGGTCTTAAAAACAAAACTGTCGACGTGAAAAATAAAATAAGGCTTATGCTGCTACATTCTAGGAGCTTAAACCAAAAACTGCACACCCTGGAAGCACTCCTATCACTACAGAACGTAGATGTCTCTGCAGTCACAGGAACTGGTTCAAGGCCTTAGACAGTACTCTGGTTTTGCAAGACTACAATACCTTCCACACCTTCAGACCACAAAATGAACATGTGAAAATCAAAGGAGACAGTGTTTCTATCTATATTAGAGAGAAGTTCACCTCCCAATTAGTTATACAGGACAACTCCATGGAGTTACTCCAAGTTCAAATTACTGCGGGTAAGACCCACATTCAAAGTCATAACTAGTTATATATCCCCCTCTATGAATCATGATGCGCACAAGGCCTACTTGATCAACTGGAGTCAATACAAATATTGCCAAACACTCTGGTCATGGGGGATTTCAATTATCCCGCCATCAACTGGGAAACCTACTCTATCCCTAACTTAGGAGCAGAAAAGTTCCTTGACATTGTTAACTCAAATGCCCTGGACAAATGATTCAACCCCCAACAACAGGAACAAACATACTACACTAACATGACAAACAGATTCACACTGCAACTGTCAGACCTTCAGTTAAATCTGACCACAAATTAGTCACCTTCGAACTGACACTAACACCAGAACTCACAAAGGACAAAGTCGCACTAAAAAACTTAAACAAGGCAAACTATACCCTCCTAAGGGAAGGGAGAAATGCATTCCAAGCCCCACCCCCAGCTGGAACTGGTAACTACAGCAAAGCTTACACGAAAGCCCTGTACAATCACTTGTACAAGTGTAAAGACTCGGCTGTTCCAGACAGAATCAAAGCCAGAGACCAAAGTAAAAACAAGCCACCCTGGTAGACATCCAGCATTAACAAACTTTACAACAAATGCAAAAAGTTGCTGTCTGAGAAAAGTATGGCGAGGCCCCAAAAATGGAAAGCACCCTCAGCCTCAACATTCAAATAAGACAACATGTCAAATCCTCTAAAGGTGTCTGACAGAAACTTAGCAATCACAGCCAAGGATAACCACAAGGTTTTTTACAGCTACATACAAAGCCTAAAAGGTAGGACTGAAGCATGTGCCGAACTAGTTACCGGTATCACACACATACTGATCCCACAGAGATAGCAAACCTCTTGGTGGACAGATATGGTGAAAATTTCACTCCCTTATCCCATCCAAACTTTTCACAAACCTTGCTCTCAACTAGCTCCCCCCACAAAACACATCCAAAGAGCAGGTCTTTAAAGCCTTGTCTAAGGCAAAAAACACAGCCTCTATGGGACCAGATGGCATCCCAGGCTGTCTTTATACACAAACTAAAAAGTACAGTTTTGTACCTACCATAAATGTAGATGTTCGAAGATCCACATTGCTGCAGTCCTTACACTTGGGTAGTCCGCTGTCCTCGGTCGGCCCGAATATCAAAGTATAAGGCTGACGTCGGTCAAGGCGCATTAGACTGACATCAGGACGTCAGGGTACAAATGCGCATGACCGACGTCATATCCTCAGTCTTTTCTTGCCCCAGATGTCAGAAGACCCTAAAAGAAAGGTCAAAACCAAAAGACAGCAAACAACCAACCAACCACCCTTGCACTAATAATATGTACAATATAAACAATATACACAATATTTACAATCCAACCCACACAACCGCCTCTAACTACAGAGGGCAAGGAGAGAGGTGGACTGCAGCAATGTGGATCTTCGAACATCTACATTTATGGTAGGTACAAAACTGTACTATGTTCTTCATCTCACATTGCTGCAGTCCTTACACTTGGGTAGAATCCCAAAGCAGAGGTAAGGGAGGATGGCAAAACTATAAAGAAGCAGGAGCTGCCAAAATGCCCTGTAAAATAGCTGTGGCAAAACCAGCCCTAGATTTAGAGTAAAGTGGAAGGTGATAATGCTTAGAGAAAGTATGCACTGAACTCCAAGTAGCTGCCTCCAAAATATCTTTAGTTGCCACCCCTTAAAAAGCTGTGAAGTGGCAGTAGCCCTAGTGGAATGAGGCCTAATCCCAGCTGGAATCTCCTTGCCATGATGGGAATAACAGAAAGCAATGCAAAACCCAATCCACTTAGAAATAGTTTGTTTTGACACAGGCTTGCCCTGAGAACTCAAAGCAAAAGAAACAAATAACTGCTGAGACTGCCTGAACCCTTTAGTTCTGCTCAAATAATATCGCAACTGCCTGTGTACATCTAAAGTGTGCAAAATCTTTTCCCTTTATTTTGGGGATTTGCATAAAAAGTAGGCAAATGAATAGTTTGGTTTAAAGCCACACTAGAAACCACTTTAGGCATAAAGGAAGGATTAGGCGTGAAGATACCCTATCCTTATGGAAAATTAAGAAAGGCTCAACTGCCATAAGGGCCTGCAATTCAGAAACCCTTCTTGCAGAGGTAATGGCCAACAAAAAAGCAGTCTTCCATGATAAATATTTCAACTCGGTAGTAGCTGCAGGCTCAAAAGGTTGTAGAGTGAATTTCTCCAACACAAAATTGAGACCCCAAGCAGGAGTAGGAGCACTCCGTGGGGGTCTTATATTCTTTGCCCCTCTAAGAAATTGCTTGAACAAAGGATGAGAAAACAATGGTGGGTCACAGTCATAGTGAGCCGAAATTGCTGCAGCATGAACCTTAATAGAAGAGAAGGACAAACCTTTGTCCAGTAACTCCGTAAGATATTGAAGAGCCACACTTAAATTAGGCTCAGAAACATCAAAATCCTTTGCTGCACTCCAAAATAAAAATCTCTTCCATTTATCTGCGTACACTTTCCTTGTACTAGGCCTTCTAGCTTCCAAAATAACATTCAAAACTTGCTGTGGAAGTTGAGACCCTCTATGGTTCAAAAAGTACAGTTTTGTACCTACCATAAATGTAGATGTTCGAAGATCCACATTGCTGCAGTCCTAACACTTGGGTAGTCCGCTGTCCTCGGTCGGCCCGAATATCAAAGTATAAGGCTGACGTCGGTCAAGGCGCATTTGACTGACATCAGGACGTCAGGGTACAAATGCGCATGACCGACGTCATATCCTCAGTCTTTTCTTGCCCCAGATGTCAGAAGACCCTAAAAATAAAGGTCAAAAACCAAAAGACAGCAAACCAACAACCAACCGTCCTAGCACTAAAAATATGTACAATATATACAATAGACAATATACACCCAATTGACCACCCAACCCACACAACCGCCTCTAACAACAGAGGGAAGGAGGGAGTGGACTGCAGCAATGTGGATCTTCGAACATCTACATTTATGGTAGGTACAAAACTGTACTATGTTCTTCATCTCACATTGCTGCAGTCCTAACACTTGGGTAGAATCCCAAAGCAGAGGAAAGGGAGGATGGCCAAATTATAAGGAAGCAGGAGCTGCCAAAATGCCCTGCAAAACAGCAGTGGCAAAACCAGCCCTGGATTTAGAGTAAAGTGGTAGGTGATAATGCCTGGAAAAGTATGCACTGAACTCCAAGTAGCTGCCTCCAAAATATCCTTAGTTGCCACCCCTCTCAAAAAGCTGTTGAAGTGGCAGTAGCCCTAGTGGAATGAGGCCTAATCCCAGCTGGAACTTCCTTGCCATGATGGGAATAACAGAAAGCAATGCAAAACCCAATCCACTTAGAAATAGTTTGTTTTGACACAGGCTTGCCCTGAGAACTCAACATAAAGAAACAAATAACTGCTGAGACTGCCTGAACCCTTTAGTTCTGTCCAAATAATAACGCAACTGCCTGTGTACATCTAAAGTGTGCAAAATCTTTTCCCCTTTATTTTGGGGATTTGCATAAAAGGTAGGCAAATGAATAGTTTGGTTTAAAGCCACACTAGAAACCACTTTAGGCATAAAGGAAGGATTAGTGCGTAAAGATACCCTATCCTTATGGAAAATCAAGAAAGGCTCAACTGCCATAAGGGCCTGCAACTCAGAAACCCTTCTTGCAGAGGTAATAGCCAACAAAAAGCAGTCTTCCATGATAAAACTTTAATTCAGCAGTAGCTGCAGGCTCAAAAGGTTGTTGACTGAGTTTCTCCTACACAAAATAGAGTTCCCAAGCAGGAGTAGGAGCTCTGGGGGTCTTATATTCTTTGCCCCTCTAAGAAATTGCTTGAACAAAGGATGAGAAAACAATGGTGGGTCACAATCATAGTGAGCCGAAATTGCTGCAGCATGAACCTTAATAGAAGAGAAGGACAAACCTTTGTCCAGTAACTCAGTAAGATATTGAAGAGCCACACTTAAATAAGGCTCAGAAACATCAAAATCCTTTGCTGCACTCCAAAATAAAAATCTCTTCCATTTTTCTGCGTACACTTTCCTCGTACTAGGCCTTCTAGCTTCCAAAATAACATTCAAAACTTGTTGTGGAAGTGGAGGCCCACTATGGTTCAAAACAGAATATGCCAGGCTGTTAGGTGCAGAGAGTGAAGCTTGACATTGAGCAAATGACTGTCCTCCTGAGACAACAGGTGTGGAATAGGCAAAGGCCATGGAGGCTTCCAGGCTCCTCAGTAATGGGTACCAATGCTGTCGAGGCCAATCTGGAGCTATTAAAATCATCCTTGGCTTGTCTTGTCTGGTCTTTAGTAGTACCTTTGGGAGGAGAGGCAGAGGCGGAAAGGCATACACATGAAGATTGCTCCAATTGAAAGAAAGAGCATCCACTCTCCAAGCTGTGGGATGAAACCTTTTGTGCAAAACTTTGGCAGCTGGTGGTTTAGTGGGGAAGCGAACAGATCTATGTCTGGAGTTCCCCATGACACTGTCAATTTCTGAAATACATGAGGATCCAATTTCCAGCCGTGGGGATCCATAATTTGTCTGCTCAACACATCTGCTAAGGAGTTCTGTGCTCGGCAGAAACCTTGCCTGAAGATTTAGCTGTAAACTGAGAGCAGTCTCCCACAAAATCATCGCTTGCCTGCATAGAGGATAAGAATGTGTTCGCTTGTTGATGTACCACATGACAGTTGTGTTGTCTGTTAGAATCAACACCTGCCCTGGAAGAAGTAAATCCTTGAAAGCTATTAATGCAAACTGGACTGCTAACATCTCTTTCAAGTTGATATGTAGATGCTGTAGTCTGGCAGGCCACTTGTCTTGTATCCACTTTCCATTCAGATGAGCTCCCCAAGCTTTGTCTGAGGCATCTGTCGTTAGAATCTGACTCGCCTCTGGCGGGTCAGAGAGTCCCTTGTTTAGGTGACATTCCTGAGCCCACCACAAAAATTCCTTTTGAATGCAAGGTATTATTGGAATGACAGTGTCCAAATCCTGGCAGTGCTGTGTCCATACATTTTTGAGATACCATTGTAGCTTCCTCATATGCAGTTTGGCATTGGGAAGCACCAGAATACAAGATGCCATGGACCCTAAGGCTTGAAGGACTGTCCTTGCAGTCAGCCCGGACTGATGAGACAACTGATGAAAGTAAAGGGAAAGATTCTTTTGTTTGTCCGGGGTCAAAAAGGCCATCTGGGATGCTGTATTCAGTCTCACACCCAGAAAGCACATGTCTTGAGAGGGTACTAGACTGGACTTTATTTCGTTCACAGAATACCCCAGGCATCTTAGCACTGCTATCACATAATCCAAATGATGAAGAAGCTCGTCCCTTCCTTGAGCCAGAATAAGGCAATCGTCCAAATAGGGATAAATCTGTATTCCTTTTAACCTGAGGAAAGCTATCACTGGAGCCAGAACCTTCGTGAACTCTCTGGGCAGTAGATAAGCCAAAGGGCAATGCAGAGAACTGATAATGAGAAGTCCCAGCTCAGCAGATACTTCCTGCAACTCAGTCTGATAGGAACATGAAGATAAGCCTCCTTGAGATCTAAAGTTACCATCCAATGATCTTTGCCCAGCAGAGGTAAAAGCTGCTGTAGCGTCAACATTTTGAACTTGGGAATGTCCAGATAAGTGTTGAGGATAGATAAGTCCAAAATTGGTCTCCACGTGTTCCCTTTCTTTGGTACTAGGAACAGGCGAGAATAAAATCCGAGGCCCACTTCTGGCATAGGGACCGGCTGAATGGCCCCTAGTTGGAGTAACAGAGAAATTTGCTTCTGAGCCTCTATTCTTTGTGGAGGAGGAACGTCTGGCATGCCTTTGAAAGGAGGCAAGGTATGGAAATAAAACCTGTAACCATGGTGTATGATATCCAATACCCATCTGTCTTGGGTTATTAAACTCCAATTTTCTTTGAAAAGTGCCAACCTTCCTCCCAAAGGTGCTGCCAGACGAGAAGGCTCTGGCAGCTGAAAAGGTAGGTCATTGGGTCTGTTTACGAAAGGACTGACCCCTGCCCTCACCCGAAGACTGTGCAGGAGAACTCCCTGTTCTAGGCCTGAAAGAGCCCTGAGCTCTGCCCCTACCACGTCTAGATCTACCCCTAGACTGGGAATCATAAGAAGGATACGTCCACCCCTTAGTAGGCCAATTTCTACTAAACTTTGGAGGCTGAACCTGCAAAAAATCTTTAACAGTCTGCATAGACTTAGCCTTGTCTTCCATATTCTTTAAAACTGCCTCAACAGGAGAACCAAACAACACATCAGATTGTAAAGGAGCATCTAAAATCCTTGTTTTAACATGGTCAGATAAATTCTGATCCCTCAGCCAGGCGTGCCTGCGAAGAACTGACCCAGTGGCAGCCACCCTAGACGAGGCCTGTACAGCATCAAAACCACATTGCAAAGAATGCTTACCCACCTGTTCAGAAACATGTACTAAATCTTGCAACTCTTTACAATCAATACCTTCCGCCAGAGCATCAACCTTAGACTTCAATTGTGAAAGGAGATAGTTTTGGTATTTTAACATGTGAAACTGGCAATTCAAAGCCCTCATAGCTAGAGTGGAAGAAGTATAAACTTTCTTTCCCCATCTATCCAAAGCTTTGGCCTCTTTGTCTGAAGGAACCGGATTCTTGACAACAGAAGCCTTAACACCTTTAGGGCCCTGACTAACAGTTTCTGGGTCTGCCCTAGGACTCTTAAACAGATACTTATGAGCTTCAGGCACCCTGTAATATCTATCAGGCTTTACTGGTGCAGGAGGCAGAGAATCAGGATTAGAAGCCTCTGCAAAACATCTTCCACCACATCTAAAACAGGAGGTATAGCCAAAGGCCTATGCTGGGGTAAAACAAAATTCCCTAAGCCTTTTCCTGGAATCAGAGAAGTCCTGGCCTTCCCACTTAAAATGCTCCCTCATAGAATGAAGAGTTTCTGAAAAAAAAAATCCTCAGGAGGAGAAGCAGAAGGAGTAGAATCATCCACATCAGAGTCAGAATAAGGAGAATACTCCTGCAAGTCTTCAGCCGAAGACTCTGAAACATCCGAAGCCTGCTCAAAACTCCCCGGCTCAGGCTCCACCCTAGGTCTCTTATCAGGAGGGGGCAAAGAACCCCTAATCAAAGTAATCAAATCTTCTGCCATTTTAAGCATATGCTTCTTGGGCACAGTTCCTGAAGAACTAGGGGTGACACCAACTGAAGCTAAACCTGGCCTGCCCCTGGGAGAAGCCTTGGCAACAGAAGGAGAGAGCCTAACCACCTTAGGAAGGGAGGGGAGTAAAGTAACCTGAGAAGCCCCTTCAGCCTGACCTGCCTCCTGAGAGGCCACATCCTGCAATAACAAAGTCTCTTCCTGGGAACCCAAAGAAATCTCCGGTGGAACCACCTCCACCGACACCTCTAAAGAACCGGCGTCCGGTACAGACGGTTCTTCCAGCCTAGGCTTAACTGCTTTGTCCTTGCGCTTCGAAGAAGCGGGAGCATCCGGCGGCATTTTATAATTGCACCGCTTCCCAAAGACTAACCTGGCACAATCCAACCTTCTCTTTATAGTGCGTTTATTAAATCTAGCACAAGAGCGACAGCCAACAACGGCTCAGGCCCTAAACAAGGAATACACAAAGTATGATAATCTCTATGCGGTATCTGTTTCCCACAAGAAATGCAATTATTGACTTTTTCTGACATCCGGTAAACCACTGAGGCAAGAAAAAACTAAAATATTCCCCAACGGGGTACTTAGCCAACTTTGACTCGGTCTGAAACTTGGCGAAAAATCTCAGAACGCCAACCGGCACTTGCAATGCTGCTTCTGCATCGGACCATGCGGCAAAAAAGACTGAGGATATGACGTCGGTCATGCGCATTTGTACCCTGATGTCCTGATGTCAGTCAAATGCGCCTTGACCGACGTCAGCCTTATACTTTGATATTCGGGCCGACCGAGGACAGCGGACTACCCAAGTGTTAGGACTGCAGCAATGTGAGATGAAGAACATCAGAATATGCCAGGCTGTTAGGTGAAGAGAGTGAAGCTTGACATTGAGTAAATGACTGTTCTCCTGAGACAACAGGTGTGGAATCGAAGGCAAAGGCCATGGAGGCTCCCGTACCAGACTTCTCAGTAATGGGTACCAGTGCTGTCGAGGCCAATCTGGAGCTATTAAAATCATCTTTGGCTTGTCCTGTCTGACCTTTAGAAGTACCTTTGGGAGGAGAGGCAGAGGTAGAAAGGCATACTCATGAAGATTGCTCCAATTGAAAGAAAGAGCATCCACTTTCCAAGCTGTGGGATGAAACCTTTTCGTGCAAAACTTTGGCAGCTGGTGGTTTAGTGGAGAAGCGAACAGATCTATGTCTGGAGTTCCCCATGACACTGTCAATTTCTGAAATACATGAGGATCCAATTTCCACTCGTGGGGATCCATAATTGTCTGCTCAACACATCTGCTAAGGAGTTCTGTGCTCGGCAGAAACCTTGCCTGAAGATTTAGCTGTAAACTGAGAGCAGTCTCCCACAAAATCATTGCTTGCCTGCATAGAGGATAAGAATGTGTTCCCCTTGCTTGTTGATGTACCACATGACAGTTGTGTTGTCTGTTAGAATCAACACCTGCCCTGGAAGAAGTAAATCCTTGAAAGCTATTAATGCAAACTGGACTGCTAACATCTCCTTCAGGTTGATATGTAGATGTTGTAGTCTGGCAGGCCACTTGTCTTGTATCCACTTTCCATTTAGATGAGCTCCCCAAGCTTTGTCTGAGGCATCTGTCGTTAGAATCTGACTCGCCTCTGGCGGGTCACAGAGAGTCCCTTGTTTAGGTGACATTCCTGAGCCCACCACAAAACTCCTTTTGAATGCAAGGTATTATCTGAATGACAGTGTCCAGATCCTGGCAGTGCTGTGTCCATACATTTTGAGATACCATTGTAACTTCCTCATATGCAGTTTGGCATTGGGAAGCACCAGAATACAAGATGCCATGAACCCCAAGGCTTGAAGGACTGTCCTTGCAGTCAGCCTGGACTGATTAGACAATTGATGAAAGTAAAGGGAAAGATTCTTTTGTTTGTCCGGGGTCAAAAAGGCCATCTGGGATGCTGTATTCAGTCTTACACCCAGAAAGCACATGTCCTGAGAGGGTACTAGACTGGACTTTATTTCGTTCACAGAATACCCCAGGCATCTTAGCACTGCTATCACATATTCCAAATGATGAAGAAGCTCGTCCTTTCCTTGAGCCAGAATCAGGCAATCGTCCAAATAAGGATAGATCTGTATTCCTTTTAGCCTGAAGAAAGCTATCACTGGAGCCAGAACTTTCGTGAACACTCTGGGCGCAGTAGATACGCCAAAGGGCAATGCAGAGAACTGATAATGAGAAGTCCCAGCCCGAAAACGCAGATACTTCCTGCAACTCAGTCTGATAGGAACATGAAGGTAAGCCTCCTTGAGATCCAAAGTTACCATCCAATGATCTTTGCCCAGCAGAGGTAAAAGCTGTTGTAACGTCAACATTTTGAACTTGGGAATGTCCAGATAAGTGTTGAGGATAGATAAATCCAAAATTGGCCTCCACGTGTTCCCCTTCTTTGGTACTAGGAACAGGCGAGAATAAAATCCTAGGCCCACTTCTGGCATAGGGACCGGCTGTATGGCCCCTATTTGAAGTAGCAGAGAAATTTGTTTGTGAGCCTCTATTCTTTGCTGAGGAGGAACGTCTGGCATGCCTTTGAAAGGAGGCAAGGTATGGAAATAAAACCTGTAACCTTGGTGTATGATATCCAATACCCATCTGTCCTGGGTAATTAAACTCCAATTTTCCTTGAAAAGTGCCAACCTTCCTCCCAAAGGTGCTGCCAGACGAGAAGGCTATGGCAGCTGAAAAGGTAGGTCATTGGGTCTGTTTGAAAGGACTGACCCTGCCCTCACCGAAGACTGTGCAGGTGAACTCCCTGTTCTAGGCCTGAAAGAGCCCTGAGCTCTGCCCCTACCACGTCTAGATCTACCCCTAGACTGGGAATCATAAGAAGGATATGTCCACCCCTTGGTAGGCCAATTTCAACTAAACTTCGGAGGCTGAACCTGCAAATAATCTTTAACAGTCTGCATAGACTTAGCCTTGTCTTCCATTTTCTTTAATACTGCCTCAACAGGTGAACCAAACAACACATCAGATTGTAAAGGAGCATCTAAAATCCTTGTCTTAACATGGTCAGATAAATTCTGATCCCTCAGCCAGGCGTGCCTGCGAAGAACTGACCCAGTGGCAGCCACCCTAGGCAGGCCTGTACAGCATCAAAACCACATTGCAAAGAATGCTTACCCACCTGTTCAGAAACATGTACTAAATCTTGTAACTCTTTACACTCAATACCTTCCGCCAGAGCATCTACCTTAGACTTCAATTGAGAAAGTAGATAGTTTTGGTATTTCAACATGTGAAACTGGCAATTCAAAGCCCTCATAGCTAGGGTGGAAGAAGTATAGACTTTCTTTCCCCATCTATCCAAAGCCCTGGCCTCTTTATCTGGAGGAACCGGATTTTTAACAACAGAAGCCTTAACACCCTTAGGCCCCTGACTAACCGTTTCTGGGTCCGCCCTAGGACTCTTAAAAAGATACTTATGAGCTTCAGGCACCCTGTAGTACCTATCCGGTTTAACAGGAGCAGGAGGCAAAGAATCAGGATTAAGAGAAGCCTCTGCAAACACATCTTCCACAACATCCAGAACAGGAGGTATAGCCAAAGGCCTATGCTGGGGTAAAACAAAAATTCCCTAAGCCTTTTCCTGGAATCAGAAAAGTCCTGACCTTCCCACTTAAAATGCTCCCTCATGGAATGAAGAGTCTCTGAAAAAGAAAAATCCTCAGGAGGAGAAGCAGAAGGAGTAGAATCATCCACATCAGAATCAGAATAAGGAGAATACTCCTGCAGGTCTTCAGCCGAAGACTCTGAAACATCCGAAGCCTGCTCAAAACTCCCCAACTCAGGTTCCACCCTAGGTCTCTTATCAGGAGGGGGCAAAGAACCTCTAATCAAAGTAATCAAATCTTCTGCCATTTTAAGCATATGCTTCTTGGGCACAGATCCTGAAGAACTAGGAGTGACACCAACTGAAGCTAAACCTGGCCTGCCTCTGGGAGAAGCCTTGGAAACAGAAGGAGAGGGCCTAACCACCCTAGGAAGGGAAGGGAGTACAGTAACCTGAGAAGCCCCTTCAGCCTGACCTGCCTCCTGAGAGGCCACATCCTGCAATAACAAAGTCTCCCCCTGGGACTCCATCTGAAACTCCGAATTCGAAAAATTTCAGAACGGCACTTGCAACGCTGCTTCTGCATCGGACCATGCGGCAAAAAAGACTGAGGATATGACATCGGTCATGCGCATTTGTACCCTGACGTCCTGATGTCAGTCTAATGTGCCTTGACCGACGTCAGCCTTATACTTTGATATTCGGGCCGACCGAGGACAGCGGACTACCCAAGTGTAAGGACTGCAGCAATGTGAGATGAAGAACATCATGAACTAGCATCACCATTAAGTACCTTATTCAATCACAGCCTAACCACAGGCTATGTTCCTGCAGAATGGAGAACAGCAACAACTATTCTCCTCCACAAAGGTGGCTTAGCAACAGACCCAGGGAATTATAGATCCATAAGTCTGACCAGCTTCTCTTGTAATGCCATGGATTGTATCATCAACAACCTCATAAATAAAGACACAGGCGACCTCCAAACCCTGGATCCGACCCAATTTGGCTTCATCAAGGGCAGATCTTGCTTGTTAAACCTGGTGGATTTCTTTGAGAATGTAACGGGGCCACTGACAAGGGCAAATCTGTGCACACAGTACACCTCAACTTGACCAAACTCTCCAACAATCCCACACAGAGGCATTACCAATAAACTTATCAAACTGAATGTAAACCTCTGCGCTGTAAGATGGGCTGTCAAATGACTCACAAACTAGTCATACACCAAGTAGGTTACTCCGCATCAACCAGTGGACCTGTCACCAGTGGGGTGCCACAAGGGTCAGTGTTGGGCCCCCTAATGTTTAGTGTATACTTCTCATAAGTTCAGGTCAAAACTAACAGGCTGTGACTGACCAGGTTTGCAGACTACCGCAAACTGGGTGTAATTATCAAATCCTCAAATTATGTCAGTATACTTCAGGAGGGTCTTACGCACACCAACGAGTGGTATATCTTAGTCACAGTCTAAAACTAAATGCAAAGAAATGAATCATCATTCCCTTTGGTAAAAACAATGTTCCTTCACACTATCAAATTAACAACAATACCCTATGTACCTATGAAGTGTTAAGGGATCTGGGATCACAAAGTAGATTGCAACCTTAACTTTCACCATGTCTCTACTCTAACAAGGACGGCTTTCTACGTAGCACACATGATTAACAAAGGCATTGCCTCTACAACAAAGAAGGTTATAACTCCTCTATATACTCATCACTAATCAGGCCCATAATTGAGTAAAATGCCCCTTTTGGCATGTATCATACAAAGCACCTGCAGATACTAGAGAGACCTCAGAGGTTTCTAACAAAGAAGATTAAGGGACTCCAGTACGTGCCTTAAATAGACTGACTAAACTCCCTGTCACTATACTCAGTATCATATAGACTTCTTAGGGGAGACTTATGCCTGGCTTACTGAGCAATCTCCGACCCAAATCTAGTGAATCTGCTGCACATCTTTAAATCAAACAGGACTACAGCTACCCATTCCAGGGACCAATATATGGCCTGTGACTTAAATAGGATTGGCTTGAGAGACCGATTTGTCTCCAGACTGCCACATTTTTGGAATAGGCTGCCAGTTCACATGAATCAGAGCACCTCTGTGACACTGTTCAGAAGGAACCAGGAGTGGATGGGACACCATAACTAGAGTATCTATGGTATTAGACTGGGATGAAATGGCTAGGCTTGAAATGACCTCTGGGTTGATGGCCTAGTAACATGCTATAAGCATATGAACATGCACAATGGACTGCTTACAGGAAGCATGTTCTTAGACTTAAAATAGTTTTTGAAAATAGTGATCACAAACTACTACTCGACAAGCTTACTGACTGCAGCTTCTCATTTGTAGGACAGATTTGCAGTTGTTTGTTGTTTCAAAACCTAACTACATAAGCTACCACACAATTCCAAAGGTTCATACATTTTTACTAGCCTAGCTATGCATCCCAAATCTCTGCCAAGTTCTGGTACCCTTGATAAGTGAAAGGAGGGACTTTGGAGGTGAAACATTTACAAGCAGGGGTCTGGGAGATGAACTACTTACAGGTTATCTGTGTAGATTACAGACACAGGTATCAAGCCAGGGATGAATTTCCTGTTCCCCATCCGATTCTCCAAGTTACACTTGAAGTGGGTTAGGGAGGAACTCTGCTTCACAAGGACATGGTTCATAGGTTCATACTAGGCTATCTGCCCTAGGGCATTTATAAGCCTAGCCAGAGTGTGTTTGGCTTTCGCCACCCATTTTAAATTAATTTTGCTATGCCCTTTTTCGAGGTTAGTATACTGTGCCTCTGTCTAACAGTGACACAGAAGTGATACCCAGGGTAAACCTACGATCCCCCATCCACTCATCAAGATTCCTCTTGAAGAGAGTCAATGAGGGACTCTGCCTAACCTGGACTAGGATTTTATTCCAGAATGAAGGGAGCCTCTGGGTTATGAATCTGTCCCTCCAGCATGTCCTATTTATTTCAGTGCTGAGGTTCAAATCTCTCAAGCGTAGCTCGATGGGATTTGGATTTTCTGAGGTGCAGCATGTCCATTAATTCCGGGTTGGACATGGCTTTATACGTCAGGCACAGATCGCCTCTGAGCAGGCGGTATGCCACTGAGTAGAGCTGGAGTTTCTTTAACTGGGCAGCATATGGCATCTGTTTGAGCCCTTTCATCCTCTTGGTGAGGTACTTTTGGGGTCTTTCCAGTTGCTGCAGGTGTCTGGTAAGGTACATCCCAAAAGGGGCATTGTACTCAATTATGGGCCTGATGAGGGATGAATAAAGAGGCACGATGACCTCCCCTGATCTAGATGTGAATCCCTTCATGATTAGGTGGGCTATATAAAATGTTTTTCTAACCACTTTGGCCACAAGGTTGTCATATGAGAGATTGCTATCAGCTTGGGTCCCCAGGTCCCTAATCACTTCTTCTGTACTTAATGGATTACCACCTATGTGGTAATTTGTGGGCACTTTGTTTTTGCCAAAGGGGATGACTATACACTTTTTGGCATTTAGCTTGAGGCCATGGCTCTGGCACCAGTTGTCTGTTTCTATGAGGCCCTTTTGGAGGATGCTTGTGTCGGCTGGAGAGTCGATTATGGCGCCCAGTTTGCAGTCATCTGCAAACTTGGTCAGCCACAGTCCTTCTGTGTTGGCCTGTACCTCCGAGAAATATATACCTAACAAGAGAGGTCCCAGGACTGAGCCTTGTGGGATGCCACTTGTAACTGGTTTGGAGTCTGACATGGCTCCAGCAATTCTAACCATGTGGGTTCTGTCCTTGAGCCAGTTTGCAACCCATCTAGTGATATAGGGGTTTATATTTAAGCTGGTGAGCTTATCTATAACACCCGAGTGGGGTATTGTATCGAAGGCTTTTGCGAGGTCCAGGTAGGCTGTATGGACCACCTTCCCCTCGTCAAAGACCTTGGTGACTGTTTCAAAGAAATCGACCAGGTTTAAGAGGCAGGATCTGCCCTTAAAGCCGAACTGGGAAGGATCCAGTGTCTGTAGGTCCCCAATATCTTTATTTATGAGGTCCATGATGATCCTTTCCATAGCTTTGCAGACCAAGCTAGTCAGGCTTATGGGGCGATAGTTTCCAGGATCCGTTGAGGCACCACCTTTGTAGAGAGGGACCACTGTTGCTGTACACCACTCTTTGGGTACATATCCTGTAGTAAGGCTGAGATTGAACAGTAGTTTTATGTTTGGGTTTAGCTCTTCTTGGAGTTCATGTAGGACGCGCAGCCGGGACACCGTCTGGTCCCATTGATGCTGTGTTTTTGCTTTGGAGAGGCGGCTCTTACCTGAGCATCTGAGATGTCAGGGGCAGCACTATGCTGGGATAGATATTTGCCCGTTTGGAGGGAGGGGGGGAGTTTGCACTGAACCTGTCAGCTAGGATGTTGGCAATGTCTGTGGGTTCGGTGTGTTTTTGTCATTTTGGACCAATTCTGAGCATATCTGGGAATTCCCACCCAGGTTCCTAACATAACTAAAGAAAGCCTTGTGATTATCCTTAGTGTCCTGTGCAATTTTTCTCTCGAAGCTGGCCTTAGACGATTTTATGAGTGCCCGTAGTTTTTTGCTAATACTGATCAGAGATGCCTTCCCTTTTTGGGATTTTGCTCTATCATGTAGTAGCTTCCTCCTTCTATTGTATAGTTTGTTTATGGCTGGGGTCCACCAGACAGGACGTCTGCCTTTGGAGGATTGGCTCTTGGTTTTATTTGGGATTGCATGATCCATGCATTCCTGAAGGTGTTCATAGTATGCGTTTATAAAGGATTCTGCGGTCTGGGCCGTATTTTCCACAGGCCCGGGGGCTTTGAAGGATTCCACCTCGGTTTTGAGGAGTGTGAAATTTGCTTTAGAGAAGTTTTTCACTGTGGTTTTCTGGGCAGGGGGTGGGGTCAGGATGTGAATATCCAGTGAGATTAGTTTATGGTCTGATCTTACCAGTGAGGGAGCCTCTTCCAGAGAAGGTAGTCTCTGGGGTACACTTGCTGTCTCTCCAACAGGTCTTATTTATATCACAGGAATGGTTTAAGTCTTTAGAACGGATAATTCCAGTGCTGTTTGTTTTGCTGAAATGAGGAAGTCCATCAGAGTGGGGTCTAACAATGCCCTGCATGCCAGGCATATATCTCCCCTCGACAGCCTGTAGGAAACAGAATACAAGGAAAGAGCCTCAAGGCAGTCGGCATAGGCCATTTTACTTGCATCCTGTACTCTTTTACCTCTGTGGACATTCCATTTGTTGGATATGCCTAGTTAGGTACACACCAAAAGGGGAATTGTAATCAATGATAGGTCTGATGAATGCCAAAATACAGTGGAACAATGACTTCCTTGGGCCTAGATGCCATACCTTTGTTTATAAGTTGCTCACCATAGAATGATTTCCTCAGTACTGTAGACAAGTGATGGTCAAAGGCTAGATTACTGTCTGTGTTTGCCCCCAAGAACCCGACTACTGGGTCAACTCAAAGGGGTGTGTTGTCAATATGACAGTTACCAGTGGTGGATAACTTGCCAAATAATACTATTATGCATTTCTTGGCATTTTCTTTTAGTCCATGGCTCTGACACCAGTTGTTTGTATGTGTCAGCCCTTCCTGGAGAACATTTGTGTCAGTGTGGGATTCATCGACAGCTCCTAATTTGCAATCATCTGCAATTTAGTCAGCCGGAAGCCACTGACATTGGCCTTGACTTCAAAGAAGTAAATGCCAAAAAGAAAAGGTCCCAAGATTGATCCCTGAGGGACTTCACTTGTGAATGGCTTCTCTGTAGAGGTGGACTCCCCAATTCTAACGTACTGGGCCCTGTCAGTGAGCCAGCTGGCTATTCACTTGGTAATATACTGGTTTGCACCTAACCTCTGGAGTTTGTCAATAATGCCCGAGTGGAGTATTGTGTCAAATGCCTTGGACAGGTCAAGGTAAGCAATGTGAACCATTCTTCTCTCATCCATTGCTTTGGTGACCTTCTCAAAGAAGTCCACCAGGTTCAGCAAGAATGACCTGCCCTTGATGAAACCAAACTGGGTTAGGTCCAGTGTCTGGGGGTTTATTATACCATTACTGATCATTTCCATGATAACTACTTCCATGGCTTTGCATACAAGACTAGTGAGACTTACAGGTCTGTAGTTTCCAGAGTCTATAGATGGACCACCTTTGTGCAGAGAGATGACTGTTGCTGTTCTCCATTCACGAGGCATGAAGCCTGTTTGGAGGTTACAGTTAAACAGCAATTCTAGAGTGCCTGATAGGTCATGTTTCATGCTATTTAGAAGGCATCCTGGGATATGTTCTGGGCCCACTGATGCAGTGTCCTTGGCTTTAGAGAGAGTATTAAGGACCTGTTCCCTAGTGATAGCAGGGGGAGTTGTACTTCTTGGTAATTTCTGAGGGAAATTTGAGGGGGGATGGGTAAAGTTGGAGCTGAATTTGTTGGTCAGTAGGTTTGCTACATCTTCTGGCTCAGTATAGATTTACAATGAGCTCTGCACACAACTGTGTATTGCCTTTGAGGTTGCAGACATAGCTAAAGAATGGCTTGTGGTTGTCCTTGGTCTGAGAGGCCAAATTTATCTCAAATTTGGCTTTGGTAGACTTTATTTGTCCTCTGAGTTGTTTGTTTAGTTTGATGAGAGTGCTTTTATACTGCTAGGTGATGCACCTCCTAATTTTGCCATGTTTTTCCTCCTCCTGTTATACAGCCTACTGATTTTGTGATTCCACCAGGGTGGCTTGTTTTTTGAGTTAGTTCTGTACTTCTTCCTGGTGGGTACAGCTGCCTCTATGTACAGGGTTTCTGTGAACAGTTCGCATAGGCAGCAATGTTCTCAGGGTTTATGATGGCTTCAAATTTTTCCAGGTTATCACTTAATAGCAGAAAGTTAGCCTTAGAGTAGTTCCTGAATATTCCAGGGTTAGCTGGGGGTCTAGGTTTTATTTTTACTTCAAAGGAGACTATTTTGTGGTATGACCTTACCAGAGAAGACATTACACTAGGAGGTGTGCAGCACTCTCCCCACATTAGTAAGGACCATATCCAGAACAGCTGCATCCTTGGTTAGTGTACTGACAATCTGGCCCAGGAATCTATGTGCCTGTATATCTGGTATCGTACAGGATTCCCAGTTTACAGTGGGATAATTAATGTTTCCCATGAATATGATATTGGGTTGGATGGTGAATGCTTCCAATAAGTTTAAATGCATGGAATGGGTTTCCTGGGTCACAAAAGAGGACCTATAGCTTGCAAAGTAAGTGGCACTGGATTTTGCTTATGGTAATTTAAACATGGAGTAGCTCAAGTCCACTGTCTCATATCACCAGCCTTCAGATACATTTATTTTTGATGTAAATCAAGACACCTCCACCTTTAGTCCCTGCCTGTGTATTTCTTAACAACAGGGTTCCATGGGGAATCAGTTTTAGGACCTTCATTATTCTCTGTTTATAATCTACTTTAGAACCTTCCAAGTTCACACATGACTTTACTTCTGGATGACTTAATTCTAACAAACATGCATAAAAATTCCAATGACCTCAATTATTCCCTATAAAAATTTTTGAATTAATCTGTAACTGGTGTACTTACAATAAGCTGACCATTAATAATCAAAAATCAACTACTGCAGTATTTGCTACAGCTGACAGAATAGTCAAACAGCAGATTCTTGTTAAAAGATCCTTCAGGGTACCCACTGCTCCACACTAATCACTAAAAGTATTTAGATCTACTTCTTTATCAGAGTTTTATCATTCCATATGCATAGTGACCTTCTAACCAGTAACGTTCCACAACAGCTTCCTCTTTACTAACAAGTGAACCGTGAAAAGTAACCACCAGAAATTTACTAATCCCAAGCCAAGACTACAGTTTGCACTACCAACCCTTCTTCTTTCAGGACGTACTACTACAGTCTGCTCTAAACAAAATACTGAGTTTCATCCATCTAGCTTACAATAACCACCACTGTTACACCAATTAAAAAGCCAAGTGACTTCCTGTTACAGACAGAGATTCCCATTTACTGATCACCTTAACTTTTAAGATAGCTAATTAAGAATATTGTCCACAACCGGCAAACACACTTATACTGCATCATACATCTAAGTCCCTGAAAACAATGACAATATTATTTGTTTATTGCACTACAGCACTGATTCAATGGACCATTTTCAGGCTCAGCCTGGTATTTAATACAGTCTGCAACATGCAAAAGTGTAACACACAGACAGTAGTTTTCCTTAGCTCCGTCTCATAAAAAATACATTAAAATTTGTTCTAGCCTCCTGGAATAGCCTCCCCTCAAAAATTACTGCAATACACATTCACTCTCATGATACTTACGAATATGCTAAAATCACATTTTGCAATACAATGCAAACTGAATGTATGACCAACTCAGGACAATGACCAATATTTCCTGGATGCTTGCAAAACTTTTGACAGAAAATTAAAGACTTCTTACCCGAAAGCAACAGTTTTAAATATGTACACACTTGTATAGCTATTTTATTAGACAATGTTCCTTAGCATTTTTAACTGTACATTAACTATTTTAAAATATACTGCTACACTATTCATACTTATGTGCTAAACAACATATACTTATTGTAATGCACTACTTAACCTATATTTACTGTATTTGCATAATGTCATTGATTAACCCTAAAGTACATTTTTTTCATATAACTGTTATATTTGAAATGTGGCCTGGGTAGTGACTAAAAAGTTTGATTAACAAACAGAGAGAGAGACTGAAAAATTTAGCAGAAACTGGAGGATAGTTAAATCAAAATATCTCCTCCTCCGAGCTGTACGAGAAATAAACAATTTCACCTACTCACTGAGAAGGCAATACTGACAGAGATTTTTTTGAGTTATCTATTTCTTAACAGTATGCCTTTTAAAATGAAGAATAATTTATTTTATTTTACATTTGTTAACCGGGGGTGTCTGATTGAGCCGAAAAGGCCCTTTTTCAGCAGATGCCCGAGGAGAAAAGCTCTACAAAGAAAAATTACAGACACATTTAGTTATTTAGACATGATCAGTATACACACAAATTACAGGAGACATGTTTTTACAGTGATATGCGGCACATAAACAGTTACAGTGGAGAGAACAAACAAAAAAATATTAATTTTAAAAATAAAGGTAATTAATAGATTTGTGGTGTACAGCTGAAATTTGGAACATAGGTAGAATACATACATAGTACACAGGTACAGTACATACATTGCAGATTAGCCAGTGTTTGTGAGTAAGATTGAAAACTATTATCAAGTGCTCTAGATTTTGTATGTATGTGTTATCCGCTTTCACTAGCCTGGGGAGCAATCATGGCACTGCCAACTTTCCTTGAGATGTTGCCTGATGAGGTTTTTAAAGGAGGCCTTGGATGATGTGTTTTGAATGCTTGTAGGGACAGAGTTCCATTTTTTAGCCACCGAACTACTATATAGTGCATCTCCAAAGCTATTGTAACTGTTGGTGACTTCTAGTAGTAGTTTGCTTGATGATCTAAGAGGCCTTTTGGCTGAGTGATGTTGTACTAGGTTTTTGAGGGCAGGACACTTATTGGGGAGGTAACAGATAGAATGACAGAGGCAGAGCTGATTGTAGGTTAGGAGGTTGGGCAGTTCAAGCCAGTGGAACTGTCTCAAAGCAATACAGTCATGAGTTCTATATGAGCAACTTGCAGCAATGCAGTCCATCATCACTGCCATAGTATTCTAAACAACTTGTCCTAATGAGGGTCGAAGTAACAGCAAGCTGACTAGGGAAGACCAGACATCCCTTTAACCAGGAACAGACTTCAGTTCATCCTGAAAGAGAGTAAGGTGTTCCCAGGCAAAGACAGAAGCATAATCTCTCGGGTGGGTCCTGGGTCCACCCTACGGCCTCCACCTGACACAACTTAAGTAAAAGACAAAGAGATGCCACACTCACAAGGTGCCCTTACACCTCATCTGGAATACTCTTGTTTAAAATACACTGGAACACCAGCTGCACTCACAAGTCATATGGATTCCAAGCCTCTCAACCCATCACCGAAAGGAAGCCCAACTACCCTGCAGAGAAGCCCTTTTACTGCTGCCTGCATCTGCAATCTCATACCTTCATTCAGTCATAACCCAAAACTCAACACAAGTGTAGATTAGGACACAAACGGACTAGCACATTTTGGCCTTCATTCTGCAAAATGGTACTCACTTCCCCATGAAAAACCAGACTGTATTGTCATTTTATTTTATTTAATTTACTTTATTTTACATTTGTTTACCAGGAAAGTCCAATTGGACGCAGGTCCATTTTCACCGGAGGCCCGGGGAGAAAAGCTCTAGTTTACATACGTAGTTAAGAAGAAACAAACACAACATAATCAAGAATAGCAAGCTGTACATAGTAAATAGTTCCAGATAACATATATTAGTCAAGAAGAACATATGCTTTCTTCCATGTCCATAATAATATCGCAAGCTACAAAAACCCTTCCAAAATAAGTGCAAAGACAGAGAAGTGACCTACGGTTCCATGGCTAAAACCTAATCTGACTTGCTTTTCCTGAATCAGAAGCTGCAATACTCAAAAAATGCACTATTCCAGCAATCTGTCATATGCTTTCCTACAGAGGTCGAGGACTGTGATCTGTATTCTTGAATCACACCCAAACGTCATTTTTGAAAAAAAAAATGTGGACCACTATCATTTAATCATTCATTGCCAATCCACAGGTACTATTCTGGCATTCTACTTAATACTGAAACTTATAAGTTGAAAAATCTAACAGTTAACAAAATGCATTTTAAAGTTATCTCTACAACACTAGCACAGAAAATCCACATTTGTTTTTGAACAAGGCCATCTACAACACCTGACCTAGTTAACATGATTTTTTACTTATGTTACTTATTCAAGAAAGACAAACCTGCCTCCCCTACAAGCTGATCCTTAACAGTGGCATTTCCCATAGTTTACAGTACGACCACTTCAACCCAAACATTTTCTAGGAACTGAAAACACGCAGTATACAAAGTGAAATTTCAATGAAAAACAAGGTTATTCAGATATCAGCTGTTTACCCTACTAAAATAGTTCTAAAATGTACCATAAAACAAATAAAACTCAACATTTGGGGGGGGGGAGCTGATTCATACATTAACTGTCATCAACTTTCTACCCATTTTGCACTGATCTCAGACTAGGAAGTTTAAATATGGTATCACTAACCACATGTGCAACTTCAGAACTGTTTAATGTCCTGAATGGTGACCAGAATTTGCAAAGTCTTTTCTGTATTTGATACCTCATTGTAACAATCCCTCCCCCAAACTTATTTGCGCAAAACAAAAATACTGATAGCTCATTGGAGGAAAATCAGAGTCTGCATCGGAAGCAGCATTGTATAATAATGTTAGCATAATGTTAATAAACCCATGAAAACAAAACAAATTACTTCCATTACACTTCTAACATGTTAAAACACCAACATGCCGATGTTTCACTTCAAATTTTCCCACATTTTTCTGGAGGAAGGAGCCATGTTCTTCATTCCTTCCCCCAGTAATAAATAATACTGTGCCAATTCAATTTATAAATGCTTAACACTGCCCTGCTGCTATACGACTGCAGAATGAGCATCAACAACTGTGCATTCCACCATCCCCCATCAGTACCCTAAAGCGATGACAGGTACTGAGATTGAGTCAACGCTATCACAAGTCCTTGCTGTGTGCATAACAATAAAAAAATGCTAATGGTACTGCAATTCCAAGCACTCATGCTCAGCTATCAGGTTCCTCATCTCTTCAACACGATCATAAAAACAAAAGAATGAAGCAGAACCATCCCAACTGCGTTTGCCAATACATAATACAAATAACAACAATAATAATAATAATAATGTACTCGACCTTTCTGAGTCAGCTGTTTGACTTCTTAATGCCTGCTGCCTAAGTCTGTCATGCCACAAGTCAAGTGTTTCTGGTCTTCGAAGTTCCTCGGTTTCTCTGTGTTTAGAGAAAAAAATCAGTTTTACTCTAAAATGAACATTCTTTAAACATACTGTATTTTACAATTCTTTTCCCACCTTTTCATTATCGTAAAAAAAAAAAAAATCTCACTGTCAGATGTGGAGATCTCTAGTACTAAGTAGCCAATCCCAAACATTTTACTGTCACAAGAACACCTGAATTCTTAGGAATATGTTTCTAAATGCACTCTGTGATCATGTTTACACCAACGCATTTAGACATTTTATAAAGAAATAAAGCAAGCTTTGAGTGGTTGCATTTTGACTCATGGTACTAAAAAGTACAATAAAGGAGAAAAATAATAGACTATAATGAAAGGGGAATGCAGTACTAAGAATGGGTAGGATCACATGCTTACTTGAAATTTCAAACCGCAGGTATTATACTGCCAAAGTACAGCGAAAGTACATTATTACTTTCCTGAAGTCAGCAATGAAGACAGTAATTTAAGAACAGTATGACTGCTGCATATGTCACATTATAGCAGGAAGAGAGTCCAGAACATGAGTTTTAAGTGACAAAAGTACTAATATGCAAATACTTGCTTTGTGTACAAACCTTTGAGAGGGACTTCATTAAGTGAGTCCTATAAAATGGATAGGCTTTAAAGCTGAAGATATTGATATCCAATAGATGTGCCTCCTCCCTCCTTAACCATTGCTGACAATGCACCTGGGTATTTAAGGGGTGTGCTTAATGCTAAAACAATGAGTAGTACAACTTACATAAATGTTGCAGTATCATTCCTCATAGGTTCAAAGCCAAGTACTAGGCTAGCTGCCCTTGTGGGCCATTTTAAGCCTAGCCAACTTCCCCTTCTGTGCTCAAAACAACCTATCCCATTTGGTTATAGACTGGCCTTACCATCCCATGGTTGATAATTATATATTACTCCTAATGAGAACAACTGGGATCATACCATAGATAATTTGAAGGCGGAGCCATGGCTTTCACTCACGGGATAAATGCATTTAGGAGTTGCATCTATTAGTAGTACAAGGGTCAGTACTGGGGTAAATGTTCTGCATCCCATCCACAGAGCTACGCTGCACCTGAAAATGGACAAGGATGAACTTTGTTTTATGGAGGTTCGTTCCATAGCAGAGGCATCCTTTGCTATATATACCTGTTCTTCCAAGCCAATATGTTGATATTGCAGAAGTGGTTTAGATCCTTAGACTGAGTACTTCTGATGCCATCTGACTTGCTGATGTGCAGAAAATCCATCAGTAATGGGTCAGAGAATGCCTTGTATGCCAGACATAGGTCACCTCTTAGCAATGTATAGGATGCCAAATATAGTGACAGGGCTTTGAGTTGGTCCACGTAGGACATGTTATTTAGGCCATGTATCCTTTTAGTAAGGTAAATTATGTGGGCATTCCAGTTGCTGCACGTGTCTGTACAGATACATACCAAAGGGGGCCTTATTATTCAGTGATTGGCCTAATGAGGGTGAGTAAAGGGGGACAATGACATCCCTAGATCTACACACAATCCCTTTGTTTATAAACTATGCAATATAGAAGGAATTTCTTATAATGACAAGACACATGTAGGTCAAAGGTTAGCTCACTGTCCAAATAAGTTACCACATCCCAAACAAAATGGCCAAATCTGAGGGGTGTATTGTCAATGTGGTAGTTCCCTGGGGTAGATGACTTCCTAAAGGATACAATAATGCATTTTAAGGGAAGTCTGTGTCACAGATGCACAACCTTTATCCAAAGGTGTACTTTTGAAGTATACTTTTTAAGTAGCCACTACCCTGGTGCAATATGCTGTAGGTATAGCAGTAAGGCTTTGTTGTACTTAGTATGACAAACTGTAATACATTCTAAAAAATACCTGGATGATATGACTTTAGAGACTCTGAAATTAATTTTAATAGCAGTATAAGAAATTAATAACTGATTACGATTTCTCACTGATTTATTTTTATTTTACTTTTAGTTTACATTTGATTACTGGGATGGTACAATAATCCCAACTGACCATTTGCAGGTTACTGCCAACATGAAATAATTCAAAAAGAAGGAAACAAGAGAGAACACAGAAGCAGTAAGTGTACATATAAAGACAGAAAAGAAAGTAACAATATATAACAATTTGTCGTGCCAACATAAATTGTAATCGTCTATGCACATCTTTGCAATACAAAAACTCTCCGACACTGGTAGTTTAAAACAAAAAAGAGAGAGAGAGAGGTATATTAAGTGACACACAGCTGACTTGCAACAGGAGTTCACATACATTAGCATACACATGCTTCATCATACTTTTGTTCTTTACTCACATGCAACTTACTCTACTCTTCTGCTCATACTGACCTACCTACTTTAATCATCTTTTATTTTTTTTTAAACCTTTATTAACTTTACATATTAGACAAGAGTACACACAGTTATAAAAAAGAAAACAAACCATTACAAAGATTTTTATTTTTCATGTATTATAAATGTATGACTTCTTTCTTAAATATTGTTTATTTTAACATCACAAAGATTGCTCAAGTTCTGCCTTCCCAGAAATTTCACCCCTGAGCATTATTCTGCATGAATTGCTCCCACAGTTTCCATTTATTTCCAAGTAGTTTGCACCCTTTCTTTTTCTAAAAATACTTATCTCCTTTACACCACTTACTATATTTGTCAGTTGATTTAGCTTTTGATTTATCTAGTAATTGCTTTTCTGGCAGCCAAAAGCATTAAACTTAGTAGGGTCTTACTATGTCTAGGCAATTCAGTTTTTATATACCAAAAGAATAATTTCCTTAGATAAAATAATTTGCTTCCACAAGACTTCTGACAGTACCCTGTAGGAAATTTGTAAACTCTACCACCTTGTTTCATTTTCAAAAAAACCTTTTCCCTAAGTAGTCTTCTCTTTCACATCAAACCGCAAACAGTTATGTCTACCTGTGGAAACATTATCTGAAGTTTACTATGGATACTAAAATACAAGTGCAAACTGTTCCATACGAAATCTTAAACCTAGATTTTGTTGCTTACCTGGGAGCTACAAAAATATCCCCCTATTGTTCTTTTTCATTTGGCCTTTCCACTCTCACTCATTAGTCTTTTCTAAGTTCTTCTAACTGATTCTTACAGACATCATGAAGTATATTGTATGTGCTACTAATTATCCTTTTTAACAGCAGCATATGTTCAAGACACAATTATAAAAACAATTCATGTAACACTCCCCCTATCACCTTCTCTTTGCTTATATTCTTACCAATTTTTTGTAGGGAATGAAGTCTCCAACCTGCAGTCCAAACTTCTTCTTGGCCTCACCCTACTCTATAACTTTTCCACTCAATAATTATTTGCTCCCAATACCATGGTTCCTTTATCAATTTTCTCCAATAAACTCCTTGCCTATTTTCCATGACCCTACTTGTAGTCATCCCTACTGGTAAAATCTCCATTCCCACACTGGCATGGTTCTCAAAGTAGTTTTTTGCAAATATAATATTCTTTAAGGTTAATGGTTCTTCTTAAGGGCCTGCATCTAAAATCCTTCTTTATCCTTGTTTTGCGACATTTTTTTCCACTCTGATTTACAGCCTTGTTATTTGTATAAACTTTAACTGTTTAGCTTTAAAGTATCCCTTCAAATCTTGTGATCCCAAATGACCTTGTTTTGTGGGAAGAAACAAATGCCCGACCTTTATATAACATTAAAGGGAAAAGAAATATGTTTGTTGCTTGTACCTTACTATCCAGTCAAGAGCTTCCAACGGCTCAGTTTATTATCTTTTGTTTAGTCTCTTACCACATATCTTTAATGGCATTAATGTTATCTTTAATGGCCATAATGTCATCCTTTTTAATCCAAACACCTAAATGCATCATCTCATCATGGACCCATTAATATGTCTATTGCTTAATCAAACCATGTGTGGAAACACAGTTTACCACTACAGCCTTTGTTTTACCTTCATTTCTTTTATGATTGAAAAAAATGAAACTATCTGAAAATGTTCCAAAAAGCTGAAGTATCCTTTTCTGGATTTACCAAGGTTCCACAACACTGAAGTATCCTTGAATTTACAGGTCTATATTATATCCTCGAATGCTTAAAAAAGCAAACGCTGATTGATCGAACTTATTTTTGCGAAACTGCAAAATATCGAAGCAGCAGAAACTCGAATTTCTTCCTAGGGAAAGAATTCGGTTGTCCGTTTCTGTTGCTTCCTTATTTTCAGTGTTATGGTGGAAAGTTACCGGTCGGATTCAGGTAAGTGTGCAGTTGTGTGGATGTGAGTGTTAGGGTGATTTAGGTGAGTTAGGGTTAGGGCTCAGGTTAGGTGTGTGTGCGATTGAGTGGACATGAGGGTTAGGGCAGATTTAAGTGAGTTAGGGTTAGGGAGCGAGTGAGGTGAGTGAGCGATAGTGAAGGACCTTAGGGTTAGGGTTTGGGTTAAGGTAAGTGGGTAGTTAGTGGTGTGTGCATAGTTTAGTGTAGGGTTAGGTATCAGATTTTAGGTGTGTGTGTGTGTGTGGATTTCTGTTTGTTTGGTGTGCTTGTGTTGTGTGCATGTGTTTTGGATCAGCGATTTTTTTCCCTGGGAAAAAAATCGCTGATCTGACAGTTCGAGATTGTAAGCTTTTGCTTAAATTAGGTCGATCAATCAGCGTTCGCTTTTTTAAGTGTTCAATGATATAATATAGACCTGAATTTACCCAGTACAAAATAATATAATCTGCAAATAAAATGAACTAAACAGCAGCAAAACAGCAATGGTGTACACGAAGCAGACCAACAAGCAAAATGGCAAATAAAGCTATTTTATCTTGAGTACCATACCAGTTATACTCCTGCATTTGTGAGTTCTTATTTTCATTGTCAATGGTTGTAAATATAAAGCAAACAACAAAGGAGAAAGAAGACACCCAACACGATTCACCTGTTCAAACACAGCTCATAAGACCCCTCTTACCTTGATTATTGCCTCTGACCCTTCATTTACCTTCCTAATTAATCCCATTATTCTATTAGGAAACAAATGTTGTCATTTTCTTGCTCATAAAATCCCAGTTAATTTTACTGAATGCCTTCTCTGTATCAAGACCCCCGAATAACACTGAGGTCTTGCATTCTGCTTCCCTCTTCTTCATCATTCAACATCTGCTAATGTTGGCAAAGGTTTGCCACTCCTCCAAAAAACTCACTCAACCATATTTCAGTCTTGGCAACACCTTCATCATTCTTTAATTTGGTCTACATGAAGTTGGGTTTAAAGGGTCTTTGTCCTCCGAATAGTAAAGACACTACAGCTTTTTCTCCCAAGATACAGGTACTGTCCCCCTTTTGAAAATATTGTTAAACAAAACCTTCCTGATCTTTATCACTTTCTTCCCTCCTGACTTCCCAACTTTGACAGAAATACCATCTGTTACTGGAGACTTGTCTATTGACTGACTATACACAGCCATTTTTAATCTATCCCATCATATACTGGCTACTAATTCTTGCCCACATCTTTCTCTAACCTTGGCATATTTAAGTCTTCCATCAATATTTCTACTTGTGTCTCATCTTGGTTTTCCCATTCCTTTATTTTATACAGATTTTTA
Source organism: Protopterus annectens (assembly GCF_019279795.1). Classification (NCBI taxonomy): domain Eukaryota; kingdom Metazoa; phylum Chordata; order Ceratodontiformes; family Protopteridae; genus Protopterus; species Protopterus annectens. The sequence continues at coordinate 994,678,356 of NC_056734.1, read as the reverse complement.
CAGAAATTCCGAAATATCTCTAATAATTCTAACGGGTCTCTGACTTTAGCAATACCCTTTCTATTTTCTGTTGCCCAAGTCAGTCTACTAATAGTTTTTGTGTGCTGAGGTGATAAAACACTTGCTTAACAATAACCTTTCTAAACTAATGCATATTACACAAACAATCTCTTAGTTCCATTTTAGAACTCAACAATCACTCTTCTTTCTGTTGTAACAGTTCCCTTCATCTTTAACCTTTGATAATCCCTCTAAGTAAGTGCATCTCTTTTTTTCGCGTAACTTTCTCTCTCATTTCTATCACATATTTTAATTCCATTTTCATTTATCCCATTCCTCAGCTATTCATTCTGGAGAAATTTGTATATTACCTAATAGCTCTTAAATGTTTTCCACTACTCTTTCCTTACATTTCTTTCTCTTTAATAGGCAAGTAGGAAAGCAATAGTGTCTCATTTTTACTTGATTACCCTGCATTTATATCTTAGTCTTCATTGGCACGACGTCTGAAATAGTTATTAAATGTATTTCAAAGCTTTTAAAATCACATACCCATGGTCCTGTGACATACAATTTCTTTTCAGACTAAATCAGTTTTAGTACCTTGGGGAAAAACGCACATAAATTCCTGGATTCCTATTAGTAATGTCACATCTTCCATACCAAATATTTTCATAACATTTCTTCAGAAATGCACCCTCTTTTGTTACATTTTTCCCTTTTAGGTCCTCTGACACAATCAATATTGCATATCAGATTCCAGTCCCAATCCATGAATAATATTCAAAGTCGGAAGCTTATTACTTCAGTCCTTACACATGAACAATATTCGCTGCTGGAAGCTAATTTCTGTTTCCATAATTCTCTTAAGCTCCTTAATTTTAGGAGAAATTTAAATACATGCCAATGCAATCTTCTTTCCTTGCAAATAACCCCTTATTATCAGAAATCTACCATTGTTATATTTCCTTCTCATCCTCCTCTATCTTGTAATTCTGTATGATCACCGACCCCCCTCCTTTGTCTCTGATACTCTGCTGAACAACCATTCTGACATCCTTTCTTTGCTAAATTTACAAGTTAATTTCTAACCAAGTGTCTCCCCAGTAACACTACTATTTGAACCCTACACTTAATATAATTTAATACTTTACTGTTTGTTCATACCTGCAATACCATCTACATTCAATGAAATGATTGATAAGGCAATAAATCTGGTAAGGTGCTATTACTTTCATATAATCTAAATGACATTTTTTAAAAAAAATGCTTCCATCTTATAACTTTTGTGTATATATTAATGTTTGGCAGGCAGCTCTAGTATGTCTGGTGTGCCCTTTCAATTAAATCATGCAGTGGAGTACCAGTCTTTCAACCCATGTCACATTTTCACAGACTTTTCATTTCAATAAAAACATTCAAGAAAAAAATGTACATTTTCATTTTTAACACTAATCCCTTTTAACGCAAAGCAAACACACACAACTATATACACTTTGTAAAACGGTAACGTATCCCTTCATATATGGTAGATGCCCCAGAGTGCTACATCCACAAGCTTTACCCATGTCACAGTTAGATTTAATCATGCTGAAAATGCATGTAACAGCCTGTGTTCCCATTCTGTATCCACATCCATTCCTGTCTCATTTCAACCTCTCTCCCAAATGTGAAAAACTACACGTTATGTACTCACCATAACGCTTGATGTATGTGGTCCATCTCGCCTCACATTCTTACTCACGGGTTCAGTCCGAATATCGGCTCCGACTCGGCCAACTTATATTTTTCTAGCACAAAATCTCTAATTGGTTGGGCTAACCTGGTATCCCATGTTGCACTGCTCCACAACCCCAGATCTAGTTTGCAGCAGCTCATAGTCACACCTCATGCACAACCACAGTTCAGAAGAGTAGAACACTAACCAGGGAAGCAAAGAAAAAATAACCAATACCAAAGGGTACTGAAACAAATGTCGCCTCCAAATCCTCTAGGAGGGGGAAAGGTGGGAGGGAACGTAAGAATGTGAGGCGAGATGGACCACATACATCAAGCATTATGGTGAGTACATAACTTGTAGATGTTATGTGGTCCAATCTCACCTACATTCTTACTCACAGGACAGATCCCTAGCACCTCTATCCTGCGAGGCTCAATGGAAGATGCTCCTGAGAACAGTGGAACCAAAGAAGCCTGGCCCTTAGAAGCCATGTCTAATTTATAATGAGTAATGAAGGTGTGGGGAGAAGCCTACATGGCCGCAGCACAAATATCATCCAAGAATAGTCTGGTATGATAAGCTACTGAAGCGGAAACAGCCCTGGTGGAGTGAGCCTTGACAGGGAACGGTAACTCTCTGCCTGCTGAAGAGTAAATGTAGGAGATGCAATCAGAAATCCATCTGGAAATTGTAATCTTAGAAACAGGGAAACCTGTTCTATTCTCTGAGAAGGACACAAAAGAGTTGGTCAGACTTACAAAGTTGTTTTGTCCTGTGTAAGTAAAAACGAAGCTGCCTGTGTACGTCCAATTGATGAAACAAATTCCACCTTGTTGGAAAATTGAGGAAAGAAAACTGGCAGCTCAATGGACTGATTGAGGTTAACGGCAGAGGTTACCTTCGGAAGGAAGGACGGATTAGGTCTCAAGGAAACCCTGTCCTTATGAAATACTAAATACGGGGATTTGATGGACAACGCTTGAATCTCCGACACCCATCTGGCTGACTTGATAGCTATTAAGAATGCAGTCTTCCAAGACAGAAATTTTAATTCACAGGTGGCAGCTGGTTCGAAAGGTGATGATGTCAGGGCCTGTAACACAAAATTTAAATCCCATGGCATGATGGGTTCTGACACAGGAGGCCGAAGCAACAAGGTGCCCCTCAAAAGGCTTTACATAGCTTATGAGCCATGAGAGAAGGTTCGTAAGAGGTATGAAAATTAGAAATAGTGGCCAGCTGAACCTTAATGGTAGCAGGAGCAGAACCCTGCTGAAAAAGTGTGGACAAAAATCTAAAACAGCAGGGATGGGGGGCTGTGAAAGGATCCAGTCCCTTGGCCTAAGCCCAAATTGAAAATCTTTTCCACTTGCTGGAGTAAATCTTCCGGGTAGAAGATTTATGGGAAGAAGATAAAATGTGTACTACCTCAGGTGAAAAACGATGAAGTCTAACTAAAGATGGAAGTGGAGTAGCCAGGCTGTCAACCTGAGGGTCCGCAGGGAGGGATGGGACTGTCCTGACATGTGTCAATATGTCTGGTGCTGGGTCCAGAGTCCAAGGACTGTCCACTGCATACTGATGAAGAAAGGAGAACCAGACTTGGCGAGGCCAGTGTGGGGCAATAAGAATCATCTTACTTCCAGAGGAAATGGCTTTCTGGATCACTCTTGGTAGCAGAGGAAATGGAGGGAAAGCGTAGAGCAGACCGGGAGGCCAATTGTGGACTAGAGCATCCCTGGGTGACTCCCCCTGTGGGGGGATCAGAGTGAAGTAGTTGCTGCACTTGGTATTGTGGGGATTGGCGAAAAGGTCGCAGCAAGGCTGACCCCACCTGTTGAAAATCTGTTCCGCAACTCGGCAGTTCAGGGACCACTTGTAAGGCATCAGAATAGATCTGCTCAGCCTGTCTGCTATCACATTGGCCTTCCCCGGAATGTGCGTTGCCACTAGGAACAGTCAAGGAAGACACTGCCCACTGCCACACTCGCATGGCCTCTCTGCATAGGGGGTAAGACCTGGTTCCCCCTTGCTTGTTCAGGTACCACACCACAGACATGTTGTCTGAGTGAATTGCAATTGCTCCTATGGGAAGAGAGCTCTGCAGTGCTTGCAACGCCAGTAACACCGCTCTCATCTCTAGAACATTGATGTGCAAATATACCTCGTGATCCTGCCAGATGCCCTGGACCGTCCTGCCAAAATAATGCCCCCCCACCCTATCTGGGAGGCGTCCGTGGTCACCGTGGCAACCGGAGTCATAGAAATAAACAGATTCCCTTTGTTCAAGTTGGTGGAACGCAGCCACCAACAGAGGTCCTATTTGCACCGATCGGTGAGTAGGATCAGATGGGACAGGGGAAGTTTCTGAAAGGACCATTGGGCAGAGAGGAGCCACTGCAGAAGCCTCATGTGTAATCTGGCCAGGGGCACTAACATAATGGTGGCTGCCATGGATCCCAGGAGCTGTAGGACTCATCTGGCCTGAATCTTCTTGAGGGGTAGCAACGTGCAAACCTGACCCTGCAACACCTCTATCCTTTCTTGAGGCAGGAACGCCCGCATATGAACGGTGTCTAGCTCTGCGCCTATAAATGTGACATGCTGTGAGGGCAGCAAGGCAGACTTTCCCCAGATCAAGGTAATTCCTAGTTGATAAAGGGCAATGGTCTTTTCCCTGGCCTGAATGAGAAGATGCCTGGTGGGGGTGGTGAGGAGCCAGTCGTCCAGGTATAGGAACACTTGGAATCCTTGACGTCTCAGGTGAGCTGTCACCACTGCCAAACACTTGGTGAACACCCTGGGGGCTGTGGTGAGGCCAAAGGGCAGGGCACGAATCTGGAAATGACTGGCTCCCGGCCGGAAGCGTAAGTGAATCCTGGATGCCCTGTCCATTTTTGATATGGTAGTAAGCATCCTTGAGATCGATGGAGCACATCCATACTTCTTTTCCCAGTAACAGAAAAATAGACTGAAGGGTGACCATTCGGAACTTGGACTTTAGAACATAGCGATTCAGTCGGCTGAGATCCAAGATGGGTCTCAGGTCCCCTGTTTTTTCGACACCAAAAAGAGTCTTGAGTGAGTCCCTAATCCGATCTGGTCTGAGGGGACAGGTTGGATGACTCGTTTTTCCAGCGACTTTGAAATTTCTAGTGTTGCATGATCCCTTTGACTTGGTGGAATGTCTGGGATTCTATTGGGTGGAGGAGGGTCTGACAATAAGGGGATGGAATAACCTCCAGTAACTATACGAAGCACCCATCAATCCTGAGTGATACTTGCCCAGGCTTCCAGGTACAACAAAATGCGGCCCCCGACTGGCTACGGAATAGCACAGTCGGGCAAAACATCAGGGACGATGACAGGAAGGCCCGCAAAAGGAATCACGGTCTCTCGAATTGTGAGGGCCTCCTCTGCCCCTAGGGCAGCGTCTCCCAGAATAGCCACCCCCCTCCTCTGCCTCTGGAGGGGGGCTCACCTTGACCGGCGGGGAAAGACTTCTATGACTTTTTGAACCACATTTTTCCTCCCCTCTTGAGCCTTGGGGTAAGGCCTAGATGGGAGGGAAAAACGGACCCCTACGGCAGACAGGGTCTTTTCCTCTTGCTCGCATCTGGTGAGGGTGTCTTTCACTTTGTTCCCAAAGAGTGAGGACCCATCAAAGGGGGCGTCAGTGAAGGAAGACTTGAAGGCCTCCACGAAATGACAAGTGCATCCAGGCTTGCCTCCTAAGGGCTATACCTGAGCTAGCTGCCCTACTCGCCCTCTCGGCTGCATAAGATATGAGCCTCATGGATGAGTTGACAATCGAGCCAAGAGTAGACAACTGGGCATTAACCGTCTGTGTTAACGCCTCAGGTACGTTACTCGTTAGAGTATCTCCTAACTCTTTAAGGAGATCTCTCTAGAACAGAGTAAAGTGACATAGATAGTTCAGAGACCACAGTGTGAAGGTCGCTGAAGAGAGGGTACGCTTCCCATACCGATCCATACTTCTGGACTTCTTGTTAGGAGGATGGATGGAGGAAGAAGACTCGGCTACTTCCTGCTGAGTGACCACCACCACAACCATGGCATCCACAGAAACCCCTTTGGACAGGAACTCTTTTCCAGGGGGAGCTGAAAGAAATGTATTAGGGCGTCTTGGTACACGTCAGGAGTCTCCCACACCCTTCGACAGATCAAATCCAGGAGCTCATCGAAGGGTGGAAACACCCAGGAGGTGGAGGGTTGAGCCCCAAAGGCCTTGAGGAATACCGACTCCTCCTCAGAGGAGGTTTTAGATGGCCAGCTGCCTCTCTGCCTCAAAATCTCCAGGATGTCAGAGAAAGAGACGTCATGGGAGAACGACTTGCAGACCACTCTGACTCCTCGAGGTCAGTATCAGAGGTGAGGGACTCATCCTGGGAGTCTATGTGCTTCCTCTTGCACAATTTCTTTCTTGGGGCTCCTCAGGCACCGACTCTGAGGGGCCCTCAGAAAGTTGGGGACTGCTCATGGGGGTATCCCAGACCTTGGGGCTTCGCCGTCAACCGAAAGAGGGACATCAGAGGCTCTCGCCGGAGTGGAAGGGGATGAAATGACCGATCCAGGTGATGTCACTGAGGATCTGGCCAGTGCATTCCTCATGGCCTAGAAAGTGGGTCCGCCCAAATCCGAGGATCGACCAACCTCTGAGGCCAAGATCGGAACCGAAGTTCCGCGAGCTGAAGCACCGAGAGGGAGGCTCAGAACTGACAAAAGTCCCGAAGTATCCCCCTCAGGCCCAACAGAGGAAACCCGGGTTCCGAAACCAGAGGACGGAGCCGACATGGTAGGAGCCGACGTCGGCACCGATAAGCCCTTAACAGGTATCAGAGCCAGCAGAACATCACCCAGAGCAGAACACTCCGGCTCCGAAGACAAGGAGGTGCTCGGAGGAGGAAACATGGGTGTACTCATCGGGACTGGCTGCAGAGCTGACTGGGTCGGAGCCAAAAATAATTTCGCCAAAACCGGTGACTGCAGGAGCCTCTGGACCACCCTATCCACATCCAAATCAGAGAGTCTGGAAGATTTGGAGGCGAGAGAAGGTGACTGTGATCTCCTATCTGGAGATCCTTGTCTGACACTAGGAGGTAGGCTACGAATGGGCACTAACAGGATAAGAGCCGAGGCAGATTCAAGAATCACAGCTACCTCCTGCGGCCCCGAGGACAAGGGAGCCGAGGAGGTCGAGTCCAATTTGGTAGTCTTCTCAGGAGGCTCTGATGAAACAGATGGAGCCAGAGATCTTTTCTTAGCCTTAAAAGTCTTGGTTTTAGACTGTGAACCAGAGGAAGAGTCCAAGGACTCCTCAAAGGAAGGCTTAAGAAGACCCTTCAGTATAAGTTTATTTTTTCTCTCCTGTAGCACCCTAGGGCTAAAAGCGTGACAAAAGCTACAGGACTCTTGTAAATGTATCGCCCCCAGGCAGTATACACAAACAGCATGTCCATCTGTTATGGACATCTTATAGCTACATTTAGAACACTTCTTAAACCCGGAGGGTTTGTGTTCTTTTTGATCCTTAGACATAACAGCAAAACCACCATACACAACAGCACAGAAACAGGACTGTAGGCCACAATGGTTAAGGCGGGAAACTACCTCTAACAACAGTTGACAGAATCTCCAAGTTAAACGATTCTGACAAGACGAGACACACACCGAAGCAAAGGACAAATGCTTTCCTCAGACAAACTACACAACGGAGGGAGGACTAGGTCCTCTAACTTAAACGGGCCTAGCCCGCAGGAACGGAGGGATACCACAAACAAAACACTCACACCACAAAAACAATGATAACAACAAGCAAACGGCTATTAAAATAGCTTTTGTGAGGAAAAAGGACAATTTTCAGTGAGAAAAAGAAGTTTTAAAGCTACTTAGGCACAGCCAAGCGAGACCACGTCCTAGCTCCACGACCGGCAAACGAGATCTGGGGTTGTGGAGCGGTGCAACATGGGATACCAGGTTAGCCCAGCCAATTGGAGACTTCGTGCTAGAAAAATATAAGTTGGCCGAGATGGAGCCGATGTTCGGCTCCGAACCCGTGAGTAAGAATGTAGGCGAGATTGGACCACATAACATCAACTTATTTACTCTTAGCTAATGGATTTTTAACCTTAAGAAACAGTGTGCTGGCTACCATTATAATAACAAATTTTGCATTATACTGAAGTGATTTCTATTATTAGGAATGCATCTGCTTGTATACCTTCAATGTATCAGACATCATTTATTTTTAATAAACTGCTTGGCACTTGTCCTTCAGAGTAGGGGTGTAGCTAGGATTTTCAAATTTGTACTCCCAGCCCTCACACTGCTGCCCCACCCTCCCCAACCAAGTTACAGCTTCATATAAATTATTTTCTCTTTTTTACAGTTGTCACCACCAGTCATTCATTTATTCCTTCATATCCAGGGTCTCAGCTTATTGGGGGGTCCTGGATTTTACACTCAGCCGAGAAGTGAGGTAGGATCTGGGAGTGGTGCCTCTACCCCTGAGCTATACTCCATCACTCAATCATTTTTCTTTAGAACAATGGAAAAGGTTTTACTGGCAAGTCTGTCTACAGGCTCTTCGCTTGTCAGAGAAATGAGAAGCAGAATACCCTTTAACTTGCTGGCTCACGTTTTGCTACGTATAGTTCCTCCTCCATCTGTTCTGCATCAAAAAATGTCTTTAATCCTTCTGAAAAAAATATTTTGAAGACAGCTAGATATAGCAACTTGAATCTCACACTTGCCTCTCAGCATCCTTTGACTGCAGGGATAAACTCACTTCTGATGTTCGTGTTTCACTGTTGCAGTCATCACATTTGGGTTATCTGCTTGCAGTAGCCCTCAGTCAGCCTGATTATCAAAGTCTTGGGTCCTGCGTCAGTTGCTGTCTCATCTTCCATGATGTCAGGGGTATAAAGCATGCAGCCGATGCCATTACATCAGTCTTTCTTGCTATGCGGTGCCCGAAGCAGAAGTAGTTTGCAAGTGCCGGACGGCTGACTCCTGAAATTTTCGTTTTCAAGTTTCAGAACTGAAGTCTTCAACTAAGCTAAGTACCCCGTTGGGGAAACTTTTTCTTGCTCTAAACTGAGGTCAGTAAAAGTTAATAATTGTATTTCTTGTGGAAAGCAAATACCTCAAAGATTTTCATTCGTACTGCATTCCTTGCTTAGGCCCTGACCACGACGTAACTCGCTGTTGGTTTTGTGCCTTATTTAAATAATGAACTATTCATCGTCGGTTTATTTACGCTTCTAAATATTTTGGTACTTTGTTCAATTATCCAGATATGGCTTTGGTAAGCCACTCGACTACCGACATACCAAAAAAACGCAAAGATAAAAACAGAGACAGGCCGCACAGGTCCAAAGCTGCCGACGAAGCTTCTCCTAAGCTAGTCACCAGTTTGTCGGTACTCAGTGGGGCGCTTTTGCAGTCCCTGATACCCACTACTTCAGATTCGCAGGCCTCTACTGAGTCCCATTCAGAGTCCGGAATGCCACGAGATGCTTCAACTGTGGAACCTGCAGATGTCTCTACCTTGGATGGGTCCGGAGCTGCTATGCAGGCACCGGCTTCTGAGGGTGTATTCAGGCCTACTGACTTGCATATTAAACCGACGCCATAGTCTTCTTCAAGACCTAAAACTCATTCCATGCCTTGAAAACTGACGCCCAGACCGCATGATCAGGCCTCTATGCCTAAAAACCAAATGAGAAGAATGGCTGAAGACCTTATTACTCTAATCAGGGGAAGTCACCCTTCCTCCTCTAAGAGACCTAGGACTGAGTTTCCTTATGATTCTTCTGATCAGGACTCGGAAATTTCTGTTTCCTCTGATGACCAGGATTTACCCTTATCTACCTATGAGGATTCTGATGCAGAGGACTCTATTCCCTCTGCTTCCCCTCCAGAGGATTTCTCTTTTGGTGAAACCTTGCATACTCTTAGGGAGCATTTTCGCTGGGAAAGCCAGGATTACTCTGACTCTAAAAGAGGCTTAGGGATTTCTTACTCCTGCCCCAACATAGACCTTTAGCTATCCCCCCTGTACTGGACATTGTTGATGATGCCTTTTCGGAATCTAGCTTGGTCCCTGACTCTCTACCTCCTGCTCCCAGAAAACCTGATCAATATTACAGGGTTCCACTCTCACAAGTTCCTCTTTAAAAATCCTACTGTGGATCCTGAGACCATTTCTCAGGGACCCAAGGGCATTAAGGCTACTACTGCCAAAAATCCTCCCCCTCTGACAGATTCCAGGGCACTGGATAGATTGGGTAAGAAAGTATACACTTCTGCAACCTTGGCTATTAGGGCCTTAAATTGCCAGTTTCATGTGTTAAGGTATCAGCAGCATATTATTGGATTGCTTGAACAGAAAATTATGTTGACTCCTGACTGTTCAGAAAATAAATATTTAAAGGATTTAATGCCTTCTGCTGAACAAGTTGGTAAACATACTTTGCAATGTGGTTTTGATTCACTAGAGGCATCTTGCAGGGCTGCTGTCACTGGGTCTGTACTTAGAAGGCATGCTTGGCTTAAGTAGCAATCTTTGCCAGATCATGTTAAAGTTAAATTGCTGGATGCTCCCTTAAACCAAGACCGCCTGTTTGGCAACAAAGAAGAAGTAGTACTTAAAAAGATGGAGGAAAAAGCTAAATCTATGCAAACTGTTAAATATTTCCTGCAAGTACAGCCTCTCAGATTTAGTAGGCATTGGCCCTCTAAAAATTTGTCCTTTCCTGCTTTTTCCAGGCCTTCTCAGTACAAACCCAGAACCAGCAGAACACCCAGGCTTCAGTCCCAAGGTACTCATGGGACTAAGCAGTGGGGGGCTCCCACTTCCAAAGCAGGGAGTGGTAAGACTCCCCCCTATGGTAAACTGTCTCAATGACTTGACTTTAAATCTTCCAAGCCCTGCAATAACTGACTGTTCCTTTAGGGGGAAAGATTGCCCTACAGGCAAAAAAATGGGAACTCATTACCCAGGACAAATGGGTTTTAAATAAAGTTTCCCAAGGATACAGATTCCACTTTCACTCCTTGCCAAACCCAAACGATTGGCCAGATCTACCTCCAAATCAGTGGGAAGATGCTCAAAAGCAAATTCTCTCTCTCTTAAGCATCAGGGCTATTCAACCTGCTCCAGAAGAGGAAAGGGGACTACTACTCAAGACTTTTTCCTGGTGCCCAGAAAAGAAAACTCCTGGCATCCTATCCTGGACCTCTCTATCCTAAACACTTTTTTGGTGATCCCAAAATTCAAGATGATAACTCTTCACCAGCTGCTTCCTATGCTAGGCAAGTATGCCTGGTTGGCAACACTGGATTTAAAGGAAGCCTACCTGCACATCCCAATAAGGGAATCTTGCAGAAGATACCTATGCTTCAAAGCAGGCTACATCCACTATCAGTTCTCTGCACTGCCTTTTGGCTATTCTACTGTGCCCAAAGTATTTACAAAGTGCCTTGCTCCAGTCATTGCATTTTGCAGGCAAAGAAATATCCAAATATAGCCATACCTGGACGATTGTCTAATTCAGACAGAAAGCCAGAACATACTATTGAATCATCTGGCGTTTTTACAAAAATTGCTAACTTCTCTGGGGTACACCTTAAACAAAAAGAAATCACATCTTGTACCCTGCCAACAAACTGTATTCCTGGGAACAAGCTTGAACACAACTTCCCAGATGGCTTTCCTCACGCTAGAGAAACAAGTTTAATTGACAGTCTACTTCAAACTACTGGCCACAAAGACCTAGCTACCTGCAAGGAAAATACTGCAAGCCCTGGGGTTCATGACCTCCTGCATTCTCCTAATTCCATATGCAAGATTGCATATGAAGAAACTACAATGGTATCTAAAAAGCCTATGGTGTCAACAATCTCAGGATCTAGAAGCAATGATTCCTATCATACCTTGTCTACAGATAAGAGTTCCTTTGGTGGGCAGATGCCTGCCACCAAAACAATCGACTGCCATTCACTCTACCCCCTGCCGCCCAAACCCTAACAACAAACGCATCAGACTATGCATGGGGGGGCTCACTTAGCAGGGAAGTGAATTCAGGGCAAATGGACCTGCATATCAATCAAAAAGAAATGTTAGCTGCACAGAATGCTCTGACAGCCTTCAAGGACCACATTCTTCCAGGGCAATTAATGGTAAAGATGGATAACACCACTGTTATGTGGTACATAAACAAGCAGGGGAGAACCCACTCATACCCTCTCTGCAGACTAGCCATGGCTCTGTGGAACGCAGCCCTGAGCTACCAAGTGCACCTACAGGCTCAGTTCCTGCCAGGAAAACTAAATACACTGGCAGACTAACTTAGCAGAAATCTCATGGACCCACACGAGTGGAAACTGGAACAAAAGATATTCAACATGTTGAGAAACAAATGGGGGAGCCCAGATATAGTCCTGTTTCCCTCACCCCAGAACTACCAATTGGAAAAATTCTGCACAAGGACTCCCCACAAACAAGCTTGGAAAGTGGATGCCCTGTCCTTCACCTAGAAAAACCTATCAGTTTATGCCTTTCCCCCTCTGCCTCACCTCTTCAAGGTACTACTAACGATCAACCAGGACACACCAAGGACGATAATGATTGCACCAGACTGGCCACGCCAACACTGGTACCCCCTTTTGCGCAGTGTGTCACTGCTGGCACCGCTGCACCTGCCTCAGACCCCTGCCATGCTGTCCCAGCAGGAGGGCCAGATTCTGCACCCACAGCTTCAAACCCTGAACCTGGCAACCTGGCTAATTACCTGATCTCTCCATTACCATCCCTTAGTAAGCAAGTGTTGGATGTCATTCTGGAGGCAAGGAGGCCTGGTACTAAAGATCCTATGCTGAAAAATGGAAATGATTCTGTTCCTGGAACCAAACTCAAGGGATGGGCACAGCAGCGCCCGATTTACCTCAGATTCTTCAATACTTAACTGAGATGCTTCACAAGGGCCTTTCCTTTTCTTCCATCAAAATTCATACCTCAGCCATTTCAGCTCATTACAACACAGAACCACCCCTCTTCTCTCATCCACTGCTGAAGCAGTTCCTCAGAGGGGCCAAACAGCCCCTACTCCAGCCTGGGACCTTAACTTTGTATTGGAAAAACTCACTCTACCTCCTTTTGAGCCAGCTGCAAATGCAGAGTTGAAATTCCTTTCTTGGAAAACAGCCTTCCCTTTAGCCATCACTAATGCAAGAAGGGTGTCTGAATTACAGGCCCTCATGGCAGTGGAGCCTTTCATCATTTTTCATGTGGACAGGGTGTCCCTCAGGAACAATCCCTCCTTCATGCCTCAGGTGGTATCCAATGTGGCCCTTAATCAGTCCATTCATTTGCCGACCTTCTTTTCTAATCCACAAAACAAAGGGGAACGAATACTGCACTCCTTAGATGTGCACAGACAACTTAGATTTTATTTGCACATGACTAAACATCTCAGGAAATCTGAACAGCTGCTGGTTGCATTTGCTACAGGGGCAGAGGGGAAGGCCATTTCAAAACAAACAATTTCTAAATAAATAGGCCACTGCATTAATTTCTGCTATAAGCACCATGGAAAACCTACCCCACAGGGGATTAGACCACATTCAACCAGGGCTGCATCTACCTCTACAGCCTTTGTCAGATGTGTCCCTACCAGGGACATCCTAGAAGCTGCTACCTGGAGTTCTGTACATACCTTCACCAAGCATTACCATCTGCCAAATATCTCTAAATCCAGAGCTGGCTTTGCCACTGCAGTCTTGCAGGGCCTTATAGCTGGTCCTAATGCTATCTAATTTCCTCCTCCCATACTTAGCTTTGGGAATCTACCCAAATGAGATGACTGCAACAGTGAAACACGAAGAACATAGTACAGTTGTGTACATTTACCACAAATGTAGATGTTCGAGTGTATTCACTGTTGCAGTCCTAGTTACCCTCCCTCCAGCCCCCTGACTTTTATTGGCTATACCTCTAGTCTTGCTTACTATGCTTAAAGATTTTTGGTGTATTTGTTTTTTATTGGCGGTGTAACCTTGTATATATAATTGCTTCCCATTATGGGGGCACCTGACATCTGGGGCAAGAAAAATTGATGTAAAGGCGTCGGCTGCATGCTTTATACCCCTGACTACCTGACGTCATGGAAGATGAGACAGCAACTGACGCATGACCCACAACTTTGATAATCAGGCCGACTGAGGGCTACTGCAAGCAGATAACCAAAATGTGATGACTGCAACAGTGAATACGCTCGAACATCTACATTTATGGTAATTGTACACAACTGTAATTTCTGCCTGGTATACAATGAATAATCATTTTCCATGAATAATCTGGTGTTCCCAACTGATATTACTTCATCCTTCTGCCACAGTGTTGTCAGCAGCAGCTCCTTCTCCTGACATGACAGCATATTTACTACTATTGGTCTTGGCTTTTTTCCTGTGGTCAAATTTGTGGCACAGACATGGTGTGCCCTTTCAATTAATCCAGTTGCTTATTTGTACTTTCATAAAATTAATGCAATCTGTTCCTTCCAGTTGCTTCTGTACAGCAGAACAATCTCAAGACATCCACTACATGCTTTTGTCTTCTAGTTCTACTACTCTGTGAAAACTTGTATTCAGCCAGTCATTCCTTCATTTTAACCTCAGATTTAAGTTTTTTTTATTAATTCACGCCTTTTGTTATTTGATTATATTCTCCTGTGTCTCATTTATTTTACCATCTCTGATTGCATTTGATTTATATTTCATCTGAATTAGTAAAAGCCATCTCCTGAAATGAAGCAAAAACAAGAATTGCTTTTTTGCTTAATAGCTCGCTCTTCCCGACCAGAGTTTTTTCTTTCTTCTTTTCTGGTTGATTTTCTCTCACTTTTTTCCAATATTTCTTCTCTGTTGATGTCCAAGGAGTGTAGTGACTAACAAGTAACTGAATTTTACTCAAATACATTACTTTTCCTGACTGTTTTTCCAAAGTGTCTGTTTTCACACTGGCAGTACACTAAACAATGTGTTTACCACAGTGCAGCCATCTTGGAAGTCTCCCTACTTTAATCATCTTCATAAGCATTACTCTGTATAATGTCCCAAAATGCAACATTTTTATAAAACGTATTTTCTTCATCTTTAATAATTTTATTTCCTTTATTATACTCACTAGTTTTACTTCCTTTACTATACCCAGTACTTCATTTAGTGCTGGTTTATTATTAGTATTTTGTTTTAATTTGTGTGATTGTTTTTTGTGACTGCTAATAACATTAAACTTAATAAAGTCTTACTGTACCTTGGCATTCCTAATCTGAATTCCAACTCAGCAATATAACCTCCTTGTTTATTATTATCTTTCTCCTCAACAACTGTCAAGATATTTTGCAATAAGTCCTTAAACCTAGTTAACTCCACACATTCACAGGAAAGCCGCCATTCCCAATTTCTTCCCTCCTCCTTTTATAAACTTCCCAAAAAACTGCCACAGGAACCTCAGAAACAGCAGTGTGTTAAAAACTTCTCAAGCAACATACTCACAGTTCTAATAAATACAAATGATAGATCACGTCACATTAAAGCCCCACACCCATCTTAAACACAAAACATACTTTATAAAAATTGCAAAAATATTTTTTTTTAAATACTGACCATACCCAATTAATTGACTAAAACTAATTCAAAACAAAATGGATACATTCTTTCCTTCTCTACACTTGAAGGAAAATCCTCTGAAGTTTACTTGGAGTACAAGTACCTACGTACACATTCCCATGAAATATCTTTGACCTTTTGGACTTTGCAGCATAGCATTCCTAATGCAGTAGGTCCTTCCTCCACGTTCATTGCTTTAGTCTTTATAATACTGCAGTCCAATATACAAGTATATTCCATACAATTATTGTTACTCTTTAATGACTTGCTTCTAAAACCCAGACATCTCTGTATTCCTTTTACTACTATCCCTCTGTATGTATTACATACATGTTTCAAATGCATAGATTTAAAGTATCCCTACAGCTCAGGTAGCCTAAATCCACCTGATTCTACAGGAGGAATCAATTTACTCAACTTCATTCTTCCTCTTTTCCCTTCCCAAATGAATTCCTTCACCTCTATTTATTGTTGTCCACAATTTATTAAGTGGGGGGGGGGGTGTTTGGGGTAGATTTGGAGGATTCGAAGATGAGGAGTTTGGTTTTATTTGGATTGAGGAGAAGCTGGGCATTAGATAGCCAGCTTTCAACTGAAGAGAATGATTCTTGGGTGATCAGTTGGAGTTCTGCTAGAGTTGGGGCTGAGCAGATGAGGGTGGAATCATCAGCATACTGTATATGAGGGAGGCGTGTTTGGTGGCAGTGTGCAGGTTGTTGGTGAAAAGGGAGAAAAGTAGGTGGCCAAGGATGGAGCCTTGGGGAACCCCGAGAGTAACAGGGAGCAGAGGGGACAGATGGATGTCTGATTGCAGGAGGCCTTGTAGATAGCTGTGGAACCAGTTTGTGGCTGGTGTGGAGAAAGGATAGAGCAGAGAGTAGTAGATTATGTGGCACAATATCAAAGGCCTTAGATAGATCCAGAAATACAGCAGAGGAGAGGAGGCCATTGTTTTTGTGATGGAGGATAGTGTTGGTGAAGGAGAGGAGAGCAGTTGTCGTGCTGTGGTGTGGTCTGAAACCATGCTGGGTATTAGGGAGGAGGTTATTGTTAAGGAGGAATCTGGAGATCTGTGTGACACAATGTCAAAGGCCTTAGATAGATCCAGAATTACAGCAGAGGAGGCCACTGCTTTTGTGATGGAGGACAGTGCTGGTGAAGGAGAGGAGAGCAGTTGTCGTGCTGTGGTGTGGTCTGAAACCATGCTGGGTATTGGAGAGGAGGTTACTGTTAAGGAGGAATTTGGAGACCTGTGAGTTGATGCATTTAAATGATGAGGATATTTTCCATGGATTCAGATATGGAGAGGTTGATTAATATGGAAATAGGACAAGCTAGGACATCAGCTGCTGTCTTTAGGTATTCAGTGGGCAGGTTGTCAACTGCTAGTTTAGGTGGGTACTATGGAAAGAAAGAAGGCAGGGAGGGGTGGTTTCGGGTTGGGTGAGGGGGTAATTTGTGTAGGGAAGTGTTTTTTGGTTAGGGATAGAATGGATTCTGTGAAGTGACAAATTTTCTTTTGTCAGGCAAAAGCACATCTGGTCTATGCACAGGACCAAAGGAACTAGAAATATTTTTACTGAATGTGTTTTGCTGTTTGGATATAAATCTGAAAAAGACTGTGTAAACTAATATTGTTGAAAAGGCTCACAAAACATTTCCACTATAAATCTTACAGGATCACAACATAAGATCATAGGAAGTTGCTAGGCTACTGGCCCTGAGGCCCTTATAAAGCTTAGCCAAGAGTTTAGCCCATGTTTAGACAAGTCAGCACCCAAAGCCCCTGTCCAGCAGGGACATAGGTGGAATCCCAGGGGTGTAGTTTCTGTTTGCTATCCAGTTATCCAGGTTGAGCTAGTCTATTCTACAGATGGAGGAGTCTCTGGGACACAAATCTGTCCTGCCAACAAATCTTATTGAGGTCACAGGCCAGGTTGAAGTCACCCTGAAGCCTGACTTGTCCCATCAAGGCAGGGTCTGAGATTGCTTTGCATGCCAAACAGAAGTCACCTCTGAGGAGTTTGTATGAAACAGCCTATCTGTGTAGGGTAGATGTTTGAGGTCCTGGATTCTTCTGGTGAGGAACCTCTGTGGTCTCTCCATCGGCTGCATGTGTTTTGTGAGGTACATGCCAAAGAGGGCATATGCTATGACCTCTTTGTCCCTGGATAAGATACACTTATGAGGTGCACCATCAACCTGAGTGCCCAAATCCTCATGACTGATTAAGACATTGTTATTAATGTGATAATATGTGGGGACATCACTCTCCCCAAAGGGGATGACAATGCATTTTTTGGCATTCGGCTTGAGGCCATGTTACTGGCACTAGTCATATGTTTGGGTGAGACCCTCTTAGAGGAAGTCTGCACCACTTGGAGAATTTATGACCACGCCCAGCTTGTAGTCATCTGCAAACTTAGTCAGCCATACCCCACTGGTTTTGGCCTATTAGGTGGGTTCTATCAGTGAGCCAGTTTGCTACCCATCTGATAACATATGGATTGATACCTAGTTGGGAGAGTTTGTCTACTATGCCCAAGTGGGGAATAGTGTCGAAGGCCTTGCCCAGGTCAAGGTAAGCAGTGTGCACCATCTTTTCTTTGTCCATGGCTTTGGTGACTGTCTCAAAGAAGTCAACCAGATTTAACAGACATGACCTCCCCTTGACAAAGCCAAACTGTGTGGGGTCAAGTATTTGGAGGTTGTCAATATCCCTGTTAATGAGGTCCATGATAATCCATTCCTTGGCCTTGCAGAACAAGCTAGTTAGTCTGATGGGTCTATAATTTCCCAGATCGGTGGATGCTCCACCTTTGTGCAAAGGGATGACAGTGGCTGTCCTCCACTCGGCTGGTACAAAGCCGGTACTCAGGCTTTGGCTGAATAGGATGCCTAATCGTGCTGTAAGTTCATGCCTGATTTCATGTAGGATGCAGCCTAGAATGTTACTGGGTCTCATGGAGGCTGTATTTTTTTGCCTTTGAGAGGGCAGTGATGACCTGTTCCAGGTACTGTGGATGCTCTGATTTACTCATGGGGGGGGGGGGCAGAGGAGTGGTGTTCATTGAATCTGTCAGCCAGAAGGTTGGCTATATCTACAGCATTTGTGCATGTAGTGTCCTTGACCACCAGTTCTGAACAGATCCGGGTGCTTTCTTTGAGACTGGGGACATATGTGAAGAAGGCCTTATGACTGTCTCTAGTAGAGGTGGCCAATTTGGGCTCAAAGTTGGCTTTAGAGGATTTCTCTAGTGCTCTTATTTGCTTGTTCAGGCTAAGGAGAGATTGCTTCCAATTGGGCACTTGCTCTTTCCTGGTCCTGGTCAGTAATTTTTTTCCTTTTGTTATATAGTTTATTTATTGCAGATGTCCACCAGACAGGTTTACTCTTCCTTGCGGCAGATGATTTTGTCCCGTCAGGTATTCCTGATTCCATGCATCTTTATAAGTGCTCATATAGTACTTTGGTGTAGATATGGACATTGGTGCCAATTCCAACAGAGGGGGAGGGGGTGTAAAGCTGCTTATACCATCCATCAGGAAGCTGTAATCAGCTTTGGAGAAGTTTTTTTTGTTTGACACTAGCTAGAGGAAGGTCAGGGGAGATGCTGACTTTGAAAGTGACCACTTTATGGTCAGATCTTACCAGAGAGGATGGTACTGTAGGGGTGCTGCAGGCGTTACTTATGTTGGTTAATATCAAGTCAAAGATATTATCACCTCTTGTGGGGGTATCGACTAGCTGCTCCAAGGCATCTGGACTGATAAAATCAAGGAATCTCTGGGCATTTGCATTCTGGGATGAGTAGGTTTTCCAATCTATGCTTGGGTAGTTAAAGTCGCCCAGATCAGGGTAAAGGGTTGAATCTTGATAGAGTCAAAAAGGTCAAGATGTGCGTCACACTGTTTGACCAGCCTGGAGGTGTGTGAGTCTTTAATATACACTGAAACTCCATCTCCTATGGCTTTGCTGTCCACATTTTGGGGTCTGAATGTATGATAGGACGAGTAACCAGATAAGGCTGGGGTGCTCTCCGCAGCTTTGAACCAGGTTTCTGTGAATGCACAAACGTCAGAATCTTCCAGGGTTACGAATGCTTGCAATGAGTGCAGCTTCATGTTTAGACTCCTAGAGTTTAGCAGCATGACCTTTAATTTGCATTTTGTTGACATTTTTATGTTGGTTTTATCGACCTCAAAACTTTTCCTAAAAAAGGCACTATGGGGGAGGCAAGGGCCTTTGCCAGAAGCCTGAAGCTCAAGTGAGACAGATGCAGACTGTCTCTAGCAAAGCACTGTGGTCTGTCAATCACATCTTCCCAGACTGTCAAGTACTGGATCCCCCTGGAATGACACCAGAAACTAAGCCAATTGTTAAAGTCAATCATTTTCTGTTTGTATTGAGGCATCATTCTAGGTGACGGCAGAATGCTGCTTAAGGCTAGGTACATACTTGCCTGGGATACACATTCAGCGAGCTCAATCATGTCTTTCTTCATATAGTCCAGGGAGCTTCGTCTCAAGTCGTTCACCCCAACATGGACTATGACAGAGTCATAACAAAGAGATTTGAGTGCGTGTGTGACATGGCGGACTCTGGCACCTGACAGACAACTAACCGTGACTTTTTCCTTATCCAGCCTGGTGAGAGGCACATCTGTGTGTCTTACAATGGAGTCTCTTATGACTAATATGTTGGGTTTATGGTTAGGCCTCTGTGGTTGCGAGACACAGGTGTGTGGACTATGAGTGGTATGTGGTGTGGAGGGTTGTAGAGTTTGCATGAATTTCTGACTCTGAGGTCTCCTTTGTTTGGGCATGTTTTTGTTGAGAACCTCCACAAATGTGGGTGGGTGTTGTGTAGTTGAGGGTGGTGTTTGAAGTGTAGTGATTGTATTGATAACCTTCTTCAGTGCAAGATATACTGGATTGTCAGGGAGACAGAATAGACTCTGGGTTCTTAATGCAACTGCATCTCTCACACACAGTGCTCCTAGCTGGAAATAGCAGATGGTTGTCCATGTACATGAGGCAGTTGCTACACTGTCTCAGGATGCCCATATCAACCAGGATGGCAGGAGAAACCATAGGAAATTGTCCATCCATATTTGTCAGAATCTAAGGGAGAGAGGCCAGGGAAAGCTAAGGGGTAGGCCTAAAGCCCAAGTACTTAGACAAAAACTAAGAATTTAAATAGGTTAAAAACAAGCATTAATAAATGCAGCAGACAAGATGCAATTTAACACTTTGAAGAACAAGTCGCTGAAAAAGCAAGATGAAGTTACAGAGTAGGAGGAAGAAACACAAATACTATAAAAGCAGCTGAAATTCTATTTTTTTTGAATGGGAAGGGAGAAAGGAGGAATTGAGGATAATTCAAGGTAAAGAAACTATTGGGGTTGGCCTTCCCAAATGTTCTTTCTGTATTAAGTAGAATGAGCTAATGAGACTGGACTGGAAGGAGTGTCCCAAATCAAATTTACAGTAGGGGCAGGCAACTGCAAAGCCACCAAGTTTAAGAACAAGACAACAATAAAGAGGCAGGGTGGGGAATTATGCTACAGCTGCTAGCTACACTATAGTAGGCAGAAAACAATAAAGAAATGTTTATCCCAGAAGGAGAACAGCCGTGAGACACTAAAACATAAAAAGAACATAAGCTATTAACTGCAAACAAATCAGTTATATGATACACTTCTTGGCAAGAAAAACAGAAAAGATGCTTAACAAAAGGAGAACATTTACAATTAACACCTTTCACACAGTGAAAGTAGCTAAAAAAGCTTTACAAAAGGTGAGAGTAAAAAAAGTGGTTTAAAAGGCCCAGTAAGGCAGTAGAACAGTGCAGATTAGTTTATAGCAATAAAATACAGCAAAAAAAAAAACACTTGCAAAACTCTAGAGGAAACCCATCAGGAGCGGGAGTTTTCCCCATCTTTAACTGTTTTAGTCCTGAGGAGCTTTTCTCCACGGGTCTCTGCTGAAAATGAGCCAAAAGCTCAGCCAGACTAAGCCGGTTAACAAATGTAAAACAAATACATAAATAAAAAATAAAGATACTTACTGAATTCTTGGTCCACCTTGCTCTCTACCGCATTAACTTTGGTTTTAATATTGTATTGAGAAACCACAAACTTGCTACAGTGCATAAACAGCAACCATCCAAATAAGACCGGAAAATTCTTTACTAAAATGTTAACTGCTTTCATTCCTCATAGAGGAACTTTATCAGAACATTAACAAACCAATTAAGAACCACATGACACTTGTGCCCTGGCCCGCAATCAAGGAGCCTCAATCCTCACCACTAACACCAGAGAAGGAGTCTCGTATATGAGGAAAGGATAACATATACACACAGTAAAGTGCAATTTTCCTTAAGAGCACACAGAGATCACATTCAGTCCGGGGCTGGTTGTTCCCTTGCTCCCCAGGTCCCCAATAAGACTCCCCACTGGCATAGCTATAGGGTCCAGATCTCAGCCTAGCTGGGCAAGCTAAAATCTCCAGCACCCTCTCTGTCCAACCGGTGCTTTGTGTCCCTGCCCAAGTAGCTGACACACACACACACACACACACACACACACACACACACTTTGAGATAAAAGTTTACACAACCACGCAGACACTTCTGGGGAAGGCTAGCACAGGTTCTCCAGCTGTGCCCCTTTTACCCAGACTATATGGCAGTACCCTGCCACCACCCAGCTAATAATTATCAGCTACTCAAAGGCCCTTAAAAGGGTGTCCAATTATTACTGTGCAATATTATTATCCAATTGGTAGTATGACTAAACAGTCTCAATGCTTATTAGAGTGACCTGGTACAGGATCCTTATATGCATGCAATGTACTCTAGAGCTTAACTTATCTCTACACAAACCAGCCACAGTTAAAAGGTTTCAAAATATTTAATAATAAATAATTAAAACCACAAGACAATACTTTCTACTACACAGTCAGTGCTAGTCAAAAGTTCAGAGATCAGACAGAAATACTTAAAATAAATCAGTAGTGCAGTTCTGACATGACAGAAAAACACTTAGTCTAATATTTCTAGTTTCTAGTTATCCACAAGAAAACACACTTCTAAAGTAATTTACTTACATAGAGCATAAGGCAGAGTGATGCGAGTTGGATGTTCAGACAAAAATGCGCAATGCCTTCTGGTTCTCTCTTTTTAAATTGCTATTGCAGTTCTGATAAACATTACATCATCTTTTTACACTTTTCTGGAGTTCCCAGGCTACACATTAACTGCATTTACATTCTTAACATCTCCCTTTGTTATCTTACAGCTGGTCAGGAGCAGAGCAATAAAATACAATTGCATGTTTAAATCTATTAATTTAACTCTTAAACAATTTAAAGAATTTCTTCATCTAGACTTTTCGGCATGACTGTCCACTTCAAAGGGTCACCACATGCTTTTACTGGGTCAGTAGAGAGCACTGTTGCCACATTTTTTAACAGCATTTCTTTACATTGAAGACAACAAGCCTGTAGTTTACATTTATATTTACAAATCACATAATTATCCATAAAATTCTATCTGGCTAGGCTGGCAGCCTTCACCCTTCTCTACCAGTCTTCACACCACATGCAAACATTTTACACTCAAAATCACATGTTAAAAGCAATTCAATGAAATACCTTGAACAATTAAACAATTAAGAATCACAATTAAAAACTTTCATTAAATCCATTTAATTAAACTCCATAATGTTTTAATTTTAAAACAGAATTAATAGACAGGTTTCATTTAACCCGGGACAGTTAGTCACATCCAAATTTACCTGCCACTATAACTCTCACATTTGTAAATGTTCTTCAATAATTAAATCTCGTGGGTCACATACTTCCTTTATTACAAAAAACCCAAATACTGCTTATTCTCTTTTTCAATATGTTTATATAATGCATTAGTATTCAAATAAATGTTGGTAAATGTGCTCCCTTAACTTCTTAGAAGTTTTCCCTATATAGAATCCAGGACATAATTTACACTAAGCCAAACAAACAACAATTCTTGAATTACAGGAAAAATGATTGTTTATTTTAAAAGTTTCGCATCTAACCTGAAAACTGTCATTTAACAAAATGTAAGAACATCAGTGGGCAACAACCACGCTTGTACATACCTGTAATACTCATGTATTTACTTTATCTTACAAAACGTTAATTTCGTTTTTCCAAATAATTCTTAAATGACTCTTCTCTTTTATAAACTACCCAAGGGTTTTTTTCCTAATTGTTCCTTAATTTCCTATCACTCGAAAAAAGAGCCCTGGTCCTACTATCTAGTGCAAATGTGGTAATAAAAATCTTATTACAATCACATCTAGATTTTTGGGGCTACTACATTTGTATTGGCACTATTTTCACCTCTATTTGAAGATATAAGTGGTACACAGAAGCCATTCCTTCTCTTAAACACTTCAACCTTTACTTCAGCAATAAACACAGCCAGATAACACCTTTCACAAAATACTTTGGCCAGTATATCATATTCCTTATAAAACACCTGCAAGTCAGATATCATTCTTGCTAGCTGAACTAGCTATCCTGTTACCACAGCTTTCTTTTGATGTCTGGAGGGCAAAAAGGAATTAGAGAAGATTAGTTTTCTGTATATACTAGACCAATGCTTGCGATTCACATAATCCTTTTTTAACTCCATAACTACACAATTTTGTCCTTGTTAAAATTATGAGCAAATGTCAAAAATTAAGCTATATTATTATTATTGTACTTTATAAATTCATTCAACTTGATGTGTGCATCACTCCATAAAATAAAGATGTCTAAAAATCTAGTATACAAGGACCAAGAATCTTTTAAACTCACCATTTATCATGTACACATTTTCCCAATGGGCAATTACAAAGTTTCAAAAATGGAGGCACATGCTGTCCCCTTTGCCACTCTAGTTTTTGTCGAAATAATTGTCCCTCAAAATAAATAAATTTTTAAATACTAAATCCATTAGTGCCGTAATCTCATTAATTTTCCCAGAGGGTAATGAAGTATAATTGTATATATTCCTCAAACCACTGGATCCCAATTTCATGTGGAATAACTGATTATAAATTTTGCACATCAATAGTTAAAAACAAAGCATCTGCATTACATTGAACCACACTCATCTTACTTAAAAAAATGCCAAGAATCTTTACAATCATACGTTAAATGTATAATGCCATTCTTTAAAATCTTAGCCAAAAATCTTTCTATAAAATACATTTTAGACCTAGCTTTATCTACAGTAGGCCTAAAAGGTGGATTATCAAGGCATTTATGGGAATGCCAAAAATACTAGCGATGACCGGCCTATCATTCAACATGTAATCAAACTCATTTTTTGTAATTTGACTTTGCAACAACTTATCCTTCAAATATAAATCAATTCTGAAATAAGCTATATTAACTTCATTACAGGACACTTCTTCATACGTATCTTCCATAAGCAAGGTGTTTATATGTCCCAAATAATCTTCCATATTCATTATCACCAGCCCTCCCCCTTATCAGGTTTCATGACTCTAATATTGCTATCAGCACAAATCTCATTCAAAAATACCAAGTCTGATGTGGACATATTACAAAACTTATAAACATTTGGTTGGTTCAAAACATGTATAATATCTAATTCACATAACTTCTCAAACATTTTTAAGGTGTGATGTAATGGTGAGGGGTGGGTTAAATAAACTAGGTGTACATAAAACATTACTCACACTCCTATTTTCTGTAGGAAACCAAAGAGATAAGTTATCTACATACGATCTTCTAGCTGGTACAAAAGTTTACCCTCTGGATAAAACATTCTCATGACCAGTCCCCAATCCTTAGAATCATTAAAAACAATCTTTACCAAGTCATTAAAACCTTCACCGATCACCACAGGTAACAACAAATTCATTTCCTATAGTTCTTCTACATTGGTTTGGCTCCCTGCCTTAAGAAAACTTCCTCGCTCACACTGAATTTTTCATTCACTATTTTCAAACAGTAATTCTTTTTCCTTAACTGTTCTGATCTCCTCACTGTTGCTTCAACTAAAGGGGTGGGTTCTCTACCAACTCCTATATGAGAACCAATGACGTTGTGTCCGCATCTTGCTCAAGTGGATGATTATTACTGTCACTCAGTCTACCACCATGAAAAACAGGTGGGTCTGGATGGACCTTACTCAATATAGCCCTCACAGTCTCTCTCTAACTTAGAAACTTTACGCTGCTTAATAGAATTGCAAATTTTATCCATATTGGAAAAAAATACTTTGATATTTCGAAATATGATTTTCAAACATAAGATCACCACAAATACAGCAGATCGATTCAAAACATCACTTTTATCAGACAAGGTGTTGATCTGTAAGTTGTTATACTTCACTCTCAACCGCATATCACCACCGGTTTTATCAAATAATACAATAAGTTCCCGATGAAACTCAGAACCTCGGATCACTCCATTAGGATATCTCCATAGTCTAAGACCTTTTGGAAGCTGATTCAACTCAACGTATCTAGCCAAATAGCTATTCTCAAGTTGTAATTTCTTAACTTTTAACAATTTCTTTTCAAAATTACACTGATGCTTAAGGGACACAAAATGCTCAATGGAGACATTTGCTCAAAACTCAAACCAATTTTTCTTCCAGTCATTGAGTCCCCCCATTAATGACCACAAGATTCACATTATGTTCCACTTGCTCTCTCACGTTGGAATTGTTTGGTGTATGTTGTTTAAGGGGTAGACCCAAACTCTCACCAGCATAAAAGATATCCCTCTTTGCGAATAACTTAAGTACACATTGAAATTACTCTGTGACTGGATTAAATTGCTGACTCAGTTTTTGAAGCAAAATTGTCAAATTACAAACAGCCTTATAATAATCCTGATCACGCAAAGGCCCATTATCAGTTCCTGCACCATCAATGGTAACAGACATAGTTCATAGATAACTTCATAGATTAGTACTAGGCTAACTGTCCTTGTGGGCCATTTTAAGCCTAGCCAATTAAGCCATGTGAGAATCAAACCCTGCACCTTGTGTCTGTAAGGCAAATATCTTAACCATTATGCCAACCTCCCTCTGGTCATGAGCAAAACAAACTTAGAAACCTAACGAAGTGGCATACAAACTTCAGAAACCACAAACTTGCTGCAGTGTACAAACAACAATTGCCCCAATAAGACCAGGAAATTCTTTACTAAAATATTAAGTGCTTTTATTCCTCATAATGGAATTTCATCAGAACATTAACAAACCACATAAGAACCACATTTAAATATTTTACACTCAAAATAGCATGTTAAAAGCAATCCAATCAAATAACTTGAACAATTAAACAATTAAGAATCACGATTAAAATTTTTCATTAAACATCCATATTGTTTTAATTTTAAAACAGAATTAATAGAACAGGTTTATATAACCCTGGGAAATTAGTTGCATCCAACTTTAACTGCCACATTAACTCACACTTTTCTAAATGTTCTAAATGTGGTTCACATACTACTTGTTCTATTACTAAAAATGCAAAATAATGCTCATTCTCTTTTTCAATATGTTTATATAGTACATTAGTAATTTTATTCTTACGAATATCAAATAAATGTTTGTAAATGTGCTCCCTTAACTTCCTAGAAGTTTCCCCTTACACAAAATTCAGGACATAATTCACATTGAGCCAAATAAGCTACCATTCTTGAATTACAGGAAAAATGTCCATTTATTTTAAAAGTTTCACCTCTACCCTGAAAACTGTCATTTAAAAATGTAAGACCACTGGGGGGAAACAACCACACTTGTACACACCCGTAATATGTGTCTTTACTTTTTCTTAAAAAAACTTTGTTTCCTTTCTCCAAACAATTCTTAAATGACCTGTCTCTTTTATAAACCTTTCAAGGTTTTTCTCCTAATTTTTCCAATAAATTCCTATCTCCTGGAAAAAGAGCCCAATTTTTATAAAGAACTTCTGTAATGGCCCTACTATCTACTGTAAATGTGGTAATAAAAACCAAAGAAGAACCACAGGAAATTCATTTGTTGTTGACTGCGGAGACTGGTGAAGGATTTAATGACTTGGTAAAAATTGTTTTTAATGATTCTAAGGATTTTAAAATATATAATTATTCTTTGAAAGACATTGGGACTGGTCATGAGAATGCTTTGTCAAGAGAGTTGACTTTTGTACTGGCTAGAAGATCATATGTAGCTAATGTTTTGACTGATTTAAAACTTTACACTCAGAAACTTAATTTATTTCTTTAGTTTCCTAAATGGAAATGAGTTTGAGTAATAATATTTTCTGCAAACCTAGTGCATTTAAACACCCCCTCCCCCATTGCATCACACCTTACAAATGTTTAACAAGTTATGTGAATTAGATATTAAACATATTTTGAACCAACCAAATGTTTATAAGTTTTGTAATATGTCTACATCAGACTTGGTGTTTTTGAATGACATTTGTGGTGATAGCAATATTAGAGTCATGAAACCTGATAAGGGGGAAGGGCTGATGATTATAAATAGGGAAGATTATTCGGGAAGCATGCACACTTTGCTTTTGGAAGATGTTTACGAAGAAATGTATCATAACAAAGTTAATATTGCTTATTCCAGAATGATTTATATTTGGAGGATATGTTGTTCCAAAATCAAATTACAAAACATGAGTTTTATTTTATCTTGAATGATAAGCCAGTCATAGACGGTATTTTTGACATTCCCAAAATACTTATTTGTCTTAATCATCCATCATTTCGGCCTACTGTACTAGGTCTAAAACTTATTTTACAAAAACATTTTTGGATAGTATTTTAAAGGAAGTTATGCAAAATTTAACGTAAAATTCTGAAGATTCTTGGCATTTTTTAAGTAAGATGAGTGAGGTTCAACTTAATGAGGGTGCTGTGTTTTTAACTATTGATGTACAAAATTTATACTCAGTTATTCTGTATGAAACTGGGATCCAATGGTTTGAGGAGTCCATATACAACTGTACTTCACTACCCTCTGGGAAAATTAATGTGATTATGGCACTAATGGAGTTAGTATTAAAAAAATATATTTATTTCGGGGAACAATTATTTAGGCAAAAAACTGGAATGGCAAATGGGGACAGCATGTGCCCAATTTTTGCAAACTTTGTTTCCTTTCTCCAAACAATTCTTAAATGACCTCTCTTATAAACCTCTCAAGATTTTTCTCCTAATTTTTCCAATAAATTCCTATCTCCATTAGGAAAATGTGTAAATGATGAATAGTGAGTTTACAGATTCTTGGTCCTTACATACTAGATTTTTAGACAACATCTTTATTTTATGGACTTATACCAGGTTGAAAGAATTTATTAATTATACTAATAATATGGCTGAATTTTTGAAATTTACTCAGTTACAGCAAGGAGAAAATTGTTTATTTAGCTACAGAGTTAGAAAAGGATTACGTGAATCAAAATTACCGGTCTTGTATATACAGAAAATCAAACTTCTCTAATTCCTTTTTGCATTATAACAGCTGGCACCCCAAACATCAAAAGAAAGCTGTGGTAAAAGGACAACTAGTTCAGCTACCAAGAATGATATCTGATTTGCAGGTGTTTTACAAGGAATGTGGCTTCTACATACCACTTATATTTTCAAATAGAGGGGAAATAGTGTTAATACTGGGACAACCCCCCCCACTGGAGAAGTAATTAAGGAGCTTCAATCCTCACCACTGGCAACAGTGAGGGACGTTCACCAGAAGGATGAAAAGTACACACACAGTATTTCCAGATGCAGCTCTCTACATCAAGTGCAATTTCCCTTAAGAGCACACACCACAGTCAATCTGGGGCTGATTTCAAACACTTTCTCCAGAACCCCAATAAGACTCCCCAATGGCACAGCTATAGAGTTGAAATCTCAGCTGAGTGACCAAGCTAAGACCTCCAGCACCCTGTCTGTCCAACCAGTGTGTCATGTCCTTACCCAAGTAGCTGACATACACACTCTTTGAGGTTTGATTTACACACCCGGGAAAGCCGAGCACAGGTTTACTAGCTATGCCCTCTTCTGCACCGACTATAAGGTAGTTTCCACTGCCACCATTCAATCCTCATAAGTTACTTTAAGAATCTTAACACAGGGTGGCCTGTCTTACTGTTTAATATTACTACTAATACAAACGATAGTTTGAGCAAGATCCAGGCTATTAAGAGTGGCCCACACAGTGTCATCAAATAAATATGCAAGTACTCAAAATTTAAATATCTGTACAAAGATCAGTCACAATGAAAGGTTTAAATATACTTAAAAAAATAATAAACGAGTAAGACAATACTGAATAAATATTCACAGTGACATCAGCGTTCAGAAACCACAGGAAATATTTATAACAACATTGCAGTACAGGCTCACACAAATAAAGAAAAACATCTAAACTAAGCTTTACTATATTCCTGACTGTATATAAGAGAGTTATACTGTTCCCTAGACACTTACTTCATAAGAGCAAGGCAGAGGTGGTAAATAGTTCTTGTTGTTGTTGTCAGGTCCAAGACAGAATGCTCAAGGCAGATGTGGTAAATAGTTCTTGTTGTTGTCAGGTCCAAGACAGAATGCTCTGTCTCACTAAGACACTTCTCAAATAAATAGCTAAAATATTACTGCTGGTATAGCTTCCAGAATTACATAATTTTTGGTCATCTGACTTTTAGTTACCAGGCCAAAAATCCCCATTGCTAGAAGCTGGCAGCATTTAGCATCTACCTGTAAAAATATCTAGACAAGGCCTTTCCTCAGATCTTTGGCAGATGCTCAAAGTCATAAAACAATCACATTCCTTCATGCTTCAAAAGTAGAAATTAGTTCACTCCAATGACAATACAGAAAGTGTCCTAGTATGGACCTTGTGTCTCTAGCTGCACTGTAAACTTGAGAAACAGTCTCTTTATTGCGTCATATAAAGTAATTTAATTTCAGCTACTTTTCTAAAGTTTGCTGGACTGAAGTTAACCTTCCAGTTTCCTCTGTTGACATATACATTTAAACAATTACAACAATGCATGTACATTTCTGTTCTCTTCCAGTAGGGCACACTGTGGATACATTTTAAGAGCAAGCAGTTTACAAAATAATTTTTCAACACAAACATTTGTACAGAGAAGTTTGATATACACATGACAAAGTTCTAATGCATCTGTAACACAAGCATGTTACATAAATCATTTTGATATTCACCAATGACATATAATAATTAACAAAATTCCAGCTAGCTGTGCTAGCAGTATCAACTTTCTTTAAAAATGCAAATACAGTAGCCCCAAAATCTAGATATGATTGTAATAAGATTTTTATTACATTTACACTAGAAAGTAGGACCAGTGCAGAAGTTCTGTTTAAAAATTTGGCTCTTCAATTCAAGAGATAGGAATTTATTGGAAAATTTAGGAGAAAACCCTGGTGTGATTTATAAAAGAGACGAGTCATTTAATAATTATCTGGAAAAGGAAACAATTTTTTTTTTTTTTTTTAAGAAAAAGTAAAGACACGGGTATTACATGTGTAAGTGTGGTTCTTGTCCCCACTGTTCTTATATATTGTTAAATGACAGGTTAGAGGTGAAATTTTAAAATAACTGGTCATTTTTCCTGTAATTCAAGAATGGTAGTTTATTTGGCTCAATGTAAATTATGTCCTGCATTCTAAATGGGGACAGCTTCTAGGAAGTTAAGGAATACTTTTATGAACATTTATTTGAAATTCGTAAGAATAAAATTATTAATGCACTATAAAAACATTCTGAAAAAGAAAATAAGCATTATT
The DNA here is from genome assembly GCF_019279795.1 of Protopterus annectens. Classification (NCBI taxonomy): domain Eukaryota; kingdom Metazoa; phylum Chordata; order Ceratodontiformes; family Protopteridae; genus Protopterus; species Protopterus annectens. The sequence goes on along the minus strand of NC_056734.1, from coordinate 994,647,113 downwards.
TTGGGTTTTTAGTAATAGAACAAGTAGTATGTGACCCATGGGGATTAATTATTGAAGAAGATTTAGAAAAGTGTGAGTTGAAGTGGCAGTTAAAGTAGGATGCAACTAATTTCCTGGGATTAAATGAAACTTGTTCTATTAATTCATTTTTTTAAACATTATGGAGTTTAATTAAATGGGTTTAATGAAAGTTTTTTAAAGTTTTTAATTGTGATTCGTAACTATTTGTTCAAGTTGACTGGATTGCTTTTAACGTTTGATTTTGAGTGTAAAATCATTTAAATGTGATTCTTAAGTAGTTTCTTAATGTTTTGATGAAGTTCCATTATAAGGAATGAAAGCACTTAATATTTTATTAAAGAATTTCCTAGTGTTACTGGGGTAGTTGCCATTTATGCACTGCAGCAAGTTTGTGGTTTCTAAAGACAACATTAAAACCAAAGTTAAGGAGGTAGAGAACAAGGTGGACCAAAAATTCAATAAGTATATACAAGATTAAGTAAGTAATCTTCAAAAAGAACTGCACTTACTTCAGACGTCACAACTTTCCTGGTATGACTCTAAATTCTTAGCTCAGTACTCACAGTGGGACCAGGCACCTTCTAAAATATTAGTTAATTTGATCAGGGTACACAAATCTAAGTCACTGATTTCAGAAATAAAAATTAATGAAAAATGTACTCTTCAAATGAAGATATTTTGCCATTTTACCAACATCTTTTCAAACATTTTTAACAACTGTCCAAATAAAAACACTGATAACATGGATACATACCTTCAGCAAATAAACTTTCTGCCTTAGTCCTTATCATGCAACCTAGCTTTTTAAGCCATAAAATCAAGTGAAATACTAAATATCATAAATAGTTAACGTTAGGAAAAACTCCAGCTCCTGGTGGGTTTCTTCTAGGATTTTGCAAGTGTTTTACAAGATTTATAGTGGAAACTGTCTGTGACTCTTTTCAACAATATTAGCTTAAATAGTCTTTTTCATATTTATATCCAAATAGCAAAATACATTCAGTGAAAACATGTTTAGTTCCATTGGTCCTGTGCATAGGCCAGACGTGGTTTTACCTGACAGAGGAAAATTTGTGGAACACAATAAAGAGTTGAAGGAATTCATTTGGGAAGGGAAAAAAGGAAGAATGAAGTTGAGTAAATTGATTCTTACTATAGTATAAGGTGGATTTAGCCTACCTGATCTGAAGGGGTTCTTTAGATCTATGCATTTGAGACAAATATATGCAATACATATAGAGGGATAGTAGTACAAGGAATACAGAGAAGTCTGGGTTTTAGAAGCAAGTCATTAAAGAGCAACAATAATTGTATGGAATATGCTTATACACTGAAATGCAATACTGTAATGACTAAAGCAATGAGAAAGTGCAGGATAGACATACTGCAGCAGGAATGCACACAACTTAAGAATACAGACAGCAGGCAAGATATAGCAGGAAGTATCTGGCAGAAAGTAATAAAGCAGCCATGCAAATAAGAGCAAAAAAAGGAAAAGAGGGAGAATGGGATGAATCCTGAATCCAAGCAAATATTTGACCGTAAGGACAAAGAATACCTTCTGTATCAGGAGTTGTTGACAGAATGTAGTCGGGGTGGTGGTGGAGTGAAATTGAATGAAAGACTAGCTCTGGTAAAGTTTTAGGTGGACTTTATCAAGAACTGAAGGTTCAACTGCTGAGTCCTACACTAAGGCACTGTACGAGCACATCCACTCATGCATGAATCGTGCCATCCCAAATAGAACCAGGATGCTCTCCTCCTAAAAAATGAAGACAATCTGGTGGTCCCCTGCCATAAACAAACTTTACAACAAAAGGAAGAAACTGTTGCAGAAAAGAGGAAAATCCCAGGATGCAAAAAACTCCCTTACCAGCCAAAGTAAGAAGCTGAGATCCCTCACAAAATCCCCCAAAGCTAGTTACGAAAATAAAATTGCCAAAGATTCCTAAGATAACCACAAGGCATTTGATAACTATGTCAAGAATCTAAATGGCAATGCTCAGACCTGCTCTGAGCTACAACAGAATGGCATTAAATATACTGATCCCAAGGATATTGCCAATATCCTGGCAGATTGATTCAGTGGCAACTTCACGCCCCCTCTCACCACCTAAATGGCCCATCTCAATACCGGAAGATTGCCAAATTCCGGTAATAACGGCCACACAGGTAAAAAACGCACTCTTCAAAGCTAAGAATACAGCATCCATGGGACCAGATGACATCCCAGGCTGTGTACTACATAAACTACAAAATGAACTGGCACCTCACCTAAGTGTCATGTTTAATCATAGCCTCACCTCAGGCTTTGTGCCCATGTAGTGGTGCACAGCTACAGTTATCCCACTCCACAAAGGGGGATCCACCTTGGATCCCAGGAACTACCGCCCCATCAGTCTGACAAGCCTAATCTGCAAGGTCATGGAACGTATTATCATGGAACTTACAAAGACATTGGCAACCTACAAACACTGGACCCCACCCAATTTGGGTTCGTGAAGTGCCGATCTCATCTCCTGAACCTGACTTTCTTCTTTGAATCAGTCTCCAGAGCCGTGGGCGAGGGAAAGGTGGTCCACACAGCCTATCTGGACCTCGCCAAGGCCTTTGACACCATCCCCCTCTCCGGAATCATAGATAAACTTACTAAGATGGGCATTAATCCCTACGTCACTCGATGGTTTTGCCAACTGGCTTACTGACAGAACCCACACTGTAAAAGTAGCTGACTCCAAATCCAGCTCCAGACAAGTGGAGTATCTCAGGATTCAGTCCTGTGACCACTCTTGTTTGGCATCTACTTCTCTGAAGTACAGGCCAATACTAAGGGACTTTGGTTAACAAAGTTTGCAGATGACTGCAAACTGGGAGCCATTACTGAATCTCCAAATGATGTGGATACTCTGCAAAAAGGCCTTAGAGAAACAGATGCTTGGTGCCAGAGCCATGGGATCAAGCTCAATGCCAAGAAATGTATAGTTATCCGCTTTGGGAAAGAACATGTACCCATGAATTACCACATAGGTGACAGTACACTAAACACAGAAAGTGTGATAAGAGACTTAGGGACACAAGTGGACAGTGGTCTCAAATTTGATAACCACATCTCCACAACAGTCGGGAAATCCTTCTATGTGGCACACCTCATCACTAAGGGCTTTTCATCCAGAAAAAAGAAGGTCATTGTTCCAGTGTACTCATTCCTCATTAGACCCATTTTAGAATACGATGCCCCATTTGGTATGTACATCTCAAGACACCTGCAACAACTGGAAAGGCCGCAGAAATACCTCACTAAAAGAATCACAGGCCTAAAGCAGATGCCCTATGCTGACTGCCTTAAAAAACTCCAGCTATACTCTGTCGCATATTGTCTACACAGAGGCGATCTCTGCTTAACATACAGGGCCATGTCAAACCTAGGGCTGCTGGACATGCTACACTTAAAGAAATCCCAATCCCTCAGAGCCACACGCTCCAGGGGAACTAAACAAAACATACTAGAGGGATAGGTTCCTGACCCAGAGAGACTCCCCAGACTCTGGAATAGACTGCCCATACATGTCAAGCAGAGTGCCTCTTTGGCCCTCTTCAAAAGGAACCTTATAGGTTCATAGGTAAGTATTAGGCTATCTGCCCATGGGCATTTATAAGCCTAGCCAGAATGTGTTGGCTTTTGCCACCCCCTTAGATTAACTCCCTGTGCCTCTGTCCAGCAGAGCCATTAGTTCCCTGCTCCTCTGTCCAGCAGAGCCACTGCAGTGATCCCTGGGGTAAATTTTCTGTCTCCCATCCACTCGTCAAGGTTTCTCTTGAAGAGTTTTAGTGAGGGGCTCTGCCTGATGTATATTGGAATCCTGTCCAAAAGCATGGGGAGTCTCTGGGACAGGAATCTATCACACCAGCACGTCCTATTTATCATTGTGGAGAGGATCATTTCTCCAGAGCGTGTGGCTCTCCAGGATTTGTTTTTTTTTAGGTGGAGCATGTCCATCAATTCAGAGTTGGACATGGCCTTGTATGTCAGGCAGAGATCACCTCTGAGTAAGCGGTATGCAACAGAGTACAGCTGGAGTTTCTTGAGTCGGGCTGCATAGGGCATCTGTTTGAGGCCAGTAATCCTCTTGGTGAAATACTTTTGTGGTCTTCCAAGCTGTTGCAAGTGTCTTGTAAGGTACATCCCAAATGGGGTGTTGTATTCTATGATGGGTCTAATGAGTGATGAGTAGAGGCGCACAAGAACCTCTTTTGTTCTAGATGCGAACCCTTTTGTGATAAAGTGGGCCACATAGAAGGATGTTTTAACCACCTTGGCAATATGATTATCAAAGGATAGATTACTATCTACTTGGGTCCCCAGATCCCTTATTACATTTTCTGTATTTAGGGGACTACCACCAATGTGCTAGTTCACTGGTACTTTGTTTTTTCCAAAGGGGATGACTATGCACTTTTTGGCATTTAGCTTGAGGCCATGATTTTGACACCAGGTATCCGTCTAAGTGAGACCCTTCTGGAGGGTGTCTGTATCAGCCGAAGAAACAGTTATGGCCCCTAGTTTGCAGTCGTCTGTGAACTTGGTCAGCCATAGTCCTCCTGTGCTTGCCTGTACCTCTGAGAAGTATATACTGAACAGGAGGGGTCCTAGGACTGAGCCCTGGGGGACGCCACATGTAACCGGTTTAGAGTCGGATGTACAGTCTGCAACTCTCACCATGTGGGTTCTATCCGTGAGCCAGCTGGCAACCCATCTTGTGACGTAGGGGTTTATGTTCAAGCTGGTGAGCTTATCTATCATACCAGAATGGGGAATGGTGTTGAAAGCCTTTGCGAGGTCTAGGTAGGCTGTGTGGACCTCTTTTCCCTCGTCTAATGCCTTGATAACTGTCTCAAAGAAGTCCACCAGGTTTAGGAGGCATGATCTGCCCTTAAAGCCAAACTGGGTAGGGTCCAAGGTTTGGAGGTTCCCAATGTCTCTGTTGAGTTCCATGATGATGCGCTCCAGAGCCTTACAGACCAGGCTTATAGGGCGATATTTCCTGGGTCCGTTGTGGTACCACCTTTGTGGAGCGGGATAACTGTTGCTATGCGCCACTCTGTGGGTACGTAGCCTGCAGAGAGGCTGAGTTTGAACAATGTGTTAAGTTGGGGGTTTAATTAATTTTGGAGCTCTTGTAAGACACAGCCTGGGACACCGTCCTGTCCCATTGAAGCTGTGTTTTTGGCTTTGGATAGGGCTGTTTTAACCTGTGTCGGTGATTGACAGCGCCCTACATTCTTCTGGTATGGTTATAGGCCCTTTAGGGGGTGAAGTTTGCACTAAACCTTTCTGCCAGAATGTTGGCAATATCAGTCGGTTCAGTGTATTTTGTGCCATTCTGCACTAACTAAGAGCAGATCTGAGAGTTTCCACTTAGGTCCTTGACATAGCTAAAGAACGCTTTGTGGTTATCTTTGGAGTCCTTGGCAATTTTTCTTTCGAAGCTAGCCTTGGATGATTTAATGAGGGATCATAGTTTCTTGCTGATACTGATCAGGGATGTATTTCCTTCTTGGGATTTTACTCTTTTCTGTACTAGTTTCCTCCTTGTATTGTGTAGCTTTGTTTATGGCCGGGGTCCACCAGACTGGTTTCCTTTTCTTGGAGGAGTGAGTCTTGATTTTACTTGGGATAGCACGACCCATGCATTCCTGCAGATGCTCATAGAGTGCCTTTGTAAAGGTTTCAGCAGCTTGGACAGCATTGTTCTTCAGCATGGGGGCTGTGAACCTTTCCACCTCGGTCTTAAGTAACGTGAAATTTGCTTTTGAAAAGTTTTTCACGGTGGTTTCTTCGATTGGGGTAGGGGCAGAATGTGGATATCCAGAGTGATTAGTCTATGGTCTGATCTAACAAGCGAGGGGTTGACCTCCAGTGTAGAACATCGGTCTCCCATGTTGGTGATGACCAGGTCCTATATGTTTGTTCCCTCTGGTGGGGGTGTTGACCAGTTGATATAGGGCGTTCGAGTTTATAAATTCTAGGAAGCGTTGGGCAAGGGAGTTAAGTAATTGAGTAGTTCACCCAGTTTATGTTTGGGTAATTGAAACCACCCAGTATTAGAGTGTTTGGTAGGACCTTCATATTTCCCAGTGTTTCCAGAAATGCAGAATGGGGGTCCTGGATCATGGTGGGTGATCTGTAGCAAGCTACAATTTGGACTGCAGTTTTGCTCATTGTTAGTTGCACATGGATGATCACTGATGCATTGTGCTGTGCCACTAACCTGGAGGTATGGATATCCTTGATGAATATGGATACACCTCTGCCTTTTGTATTTTGGTCCTGGTTCTGTGGCCGAAAGGTATGGTACGAGTTATAGCTTGGTAATGCTGGGGTGCTCTCAGGAGCCTTAAACCAGGTTTCTGTTACTGCATAGATGTTGATGTTCTCCATAATGAAGAGTGCTCGAGTGCGTGCATTTTGAGGTATAGACTTCTGGCGTTGAGTAGCATTACCCTCAGTTTTTGGTTACTTGTGCTATTTACGGTGGTGGGTTTGTCTTTTGAGCCTTGCTAAAAAAAGGCACTATGGGAGCGGCAAGTGCCTTGGCCAGTATTCGAAAGCCTAAGGGTGACAGGTGCATGCAATCTCTTGTAAAGCAACGTGGCTTGTCGAGCATGTCATCCCAGGTGGACAGATACTGGATCCCCTTTGAATGACACCAGAAACTTAGCCAGTTGTTAAAACTGATCATTTTTTCTTTATACTGTGGCATCATTCTTGGTGAGGGCAGGATGCTACTTAGGGTCAGGGTCATACTGGCCTGGGCTACATGATCAGAGAGCTCTTGCATGTCTCTTTTCATGTAGTCCAGGGAGGTACATCTCAGGTCATTCATACCAACATGGACAATGACAAAGTCATATTTGGACTTGTTCTGGAGTGACCTGAGTGCTTGTGTTATGTGGCGAATCCTGGCGCCCGACAGGCAGCTAACTGCAACCTTCTCCTTGTCCAGCCTAGTTAGTGGGACATAAGTGTGCCTGACTATAGAGTCGCCTATTACTAGCGTGTTGGGTTTGTTATTTTGCCTTAAGGGCTGTGATTGCGTGGCACACTGATTATGTGAAGTATGTGTTTCATGGTTGGTGATGGGGTGTGGAGGTTGCTCGGATATCTGCTTTGGAGGTCTCTGTTGCTTTTGCAGATTTTTATTTAGAGCCTCCAAGTATGTTTTCTTGTATTTATGTGTACAAACTGCAAAACACCAAACTGCTCAACCACGACCAATAAACTCAAAAAGAGCAAGGTAGATGGAACTGAGTACGCCAGCTATATTTCCACAAAAAAGTTTTATTACACAACCACGAAAGACAAACTCCACATTAACGCTCTTAATACACTCTGCATTTTCGTCCACAACCACTGTTGGACTTCATCAGATATAACAAATCAGTACAAGTAAAGTGCTTAAATATGTTTTTAAAAAAATCATTCACCTATGTTAGTAAAGTGCATCTTGCATCATCAAATCAGGCTAGGCTTAAGCTCATTAATATTTGATTGCTCCTTCAAAACCCATTAAAAAAACAACAACCACCAAGACCAATATTTACTATGTTAAATAATTAAAATATTAAAATTACTTACTCCATACACAAAATATATTACACTCTATCTCCCTTTTACATTAAAATGAAATAAATAAATAAATACATAATAAATTCACTTAATATATAAATCTAATTACATTCCTATTTGGTCCTTTTAGTATGCATTGGAGATATGTACACTATCACCCTCTACTGTTCAAATAATTAATTACACTTTCCCAGCTTTTAATTTTAATACAGAGGTTAATGAAATGTGGTCATTTAAACCAGGATTTTTTGTGGCTTCCAACTTAATTTGCCACCATAATTCCTTATATTCGAGCCATTCTTCCCATAGTCCACCCCTTGTTTCCCTTTTTACTTGCTCTATTATGAAAAAAATGAAAATTTTGAACCTATACATTCCCTGGTATGCTTATATAAAGCATATGTTTCCTTTTGTCTTGAAATTTCATATATATGTTCATAGATTCTTCTCCTCAGGACTCTCTCCGTCTTACCTATATAAAAAGAACTGTATTTTCCACATAAAGCTATATACCAGACCCTGTGTACCACAATTATAATGTCCTTTGTTTCTAATATTCACTCCCCTACTGCTCAAATACACCTCACTCTTGTCTACTATAAATTCGCATTGCTTGCAATGGCCACATTTATAAGTTCCATTGTTCCTCGACCCCCTAACTGTGCCATAAACACTATCACTACTCCCTATATTATTGGACTCTAATAATTGTTTCATGTTTGATGAATTTCTATATACCACTTTCGGAACAATATTACTAATGTTATTTATATCTGAGTATAATGAAAAATTATACCATTCTTTAATAAATAATTCCCTTATTTTGGAATTCGAAATATTATATTCCAATATCATAGCCTGTTCATAAATACCGTCCTTTTCACTATTGTTATTAATTATAGTCATGTCTGGCCTGACTATACCACTTCCTTTAATAGGTTTAAACTTTGTGGCTCTCCCCATTTCCACCTCTTTTCTAATATTCTCTACAAACAATCTAGGATATCCTCTTTCATAGAACATTTTTTCCAAAATATTACACTCAATATAAAAATCTTCATTTAAACTAGTCATGCGACAACCCCTCACAAATTGCCCCTTTACTATATTATTTTTGCAATGTGAGGGGTGTGCACTAGTAAAATGCAAAAAGGAATTACAAAAAGTTTTTTTTCCTATATATTTTAGATTCAAGTGTATTATTATTTTTGTACACCTCAACATCCAAATATTTTAGAGAAATCATAGAGGTGGTATAAGTAAATTTCAAAAAGTTTGTAGTTTTATTTATATAATCAAAAAACTCTTTAAATTTATCCATACCTCCGGTCCAAAAAATGACTATCATCCAAAAAGCGACGGTATAGTGTCCAGCATTTACTGAAGTCCGAATGTAGTACATATTTTTCTTCCCATTTTGCCCATACAAGGTTTGCATATATGGGTGCACACGCTGCACCCATAGCAACCCCTTGTATTTGTTGGTAATATTCTTCATTAAACATCAAAAAATTGTATTTCAACACCATATCTACTAGACCCATAACTGCTATTTTGTCTACTAGGGATAACTTATTATCTTCATAAATTACTTCCTCAAACATTAGTAAACCCTCTCCATAGGGTATACAAGAAAAAAGGTCTATAATGTCTATGGTCACAAACATCAATTCTTCACTATATAATTCAGGAGTAATGCTTCTTAGGAAATCCCAAGAATCTTTTGATATATATTTGTTACCGGCACACATGTTTTACCTTAAAATCTATGTATTTGGCTAAGGGGAGTGTTTTTGACCCTTCAGAGGAAACTATTGGCCTAAATGGGGGTCCTCTATATTTTTATGAATCTTGGGTATACCAAAGATAATTGGTATCCTTGGTTTCACCACTTGTAAATATTCATATGTCTTTTTGTCAATAGTTCCTTCAAGTAACATATCTTTCAAATATACATCAATTTTATGATATGCCACATTTACCTCATTTTTTGATACACAGGTATACTTTGTTTCGTCTCTCAAAATGCAGTTCATCTTACCTTCATACATAATGTTATCCATTATCACAATACCCCCTCCCTTATCCGGTTTCATAATTCTAATATCAGAATTATTCTTTAACATGTTCAAAATCTGATATTCTTCTTTAGTGAGATTGGTTTTATAAAAACTTTGATTGTATACTTTCCTAATTTCCTTCTCCATAACCATCTCCAAATTCTTAATCTGCGGGTGAAGGGGGGGATTATAGGTAGAATGGCGGATCAGAGCTGAGTCCTGGGGAGTAGAATCACTATTAATTACAGTTTTTAAATTAATTTTCCTCATACATACTTTCATGTCAATAATAGTTTTTACTACATCCCCTTTATTGTAAGGAATGAACTTCAATCCCTTACTCAATAAATCAAAATGTTCATTTATAATGGAAATAGCACTGTAATTGTATATAGAAAATTCCTTGTAGGTATATTTGGGACCAGTATTTAAAATTTCTCTATTATCCAAAGTGGGGGGCGGGTGTAACTTATCTAATACCTCTCTCTCCCCCTTCTCTGAAAATTCTGATTATCTTGATAATTAGAATCAATACGCCTATCCCCTCTATCCAAAGGTGGAAATTCAGTGTTATAATCCATACCATTCCATTCTCTTCTAACCACCTCATTATTCCTATGAGTAGTCGTCTGGTATTTATTATTCCTTGTATTTTTATCACCATAATGGTCCCATTTCATATACGGTGGCTTGGGGTAACTATAGTCATTCTGATATTCTTCTATATCTCTCTTTAATTTATTCATCTTTCTTTGTACAAGCTCATTACATTTAAAATCAATATCATCTCTAACTTTGTAATATTTATCTCTCTCATCTCTAATCCCATGTATTAAATCATTTTTAATACAAGCATCTAGTGTATTAATCTCCCTTTCAATGTCTCTTGCACCCTAATATTTTCTTTAATAACAAGCCTTAAAATATCTAAACCACAATTATTAAAAACTTCTAGTAAATCTTTATGAAAATCTGAGCCTGCCTGTACATTATTCGGGTATTTCCATACCCTTAGTCCCTTTAAGCACTTTACTTATACTGATTTGTTGTATCTGATTAAGTCCAACAGTGGTTGTGGATGAAAACGCAGAGTGTATTAAGAGCATTAATGTGGAGTTTGTCTTTCGTGGTGGTGTAATAAAACTTTTTTGTGGAAATATAGCTGGCGTACTCCGTTCCATCTACCTTGCTCTTTTTGAGTTTATTGTATTTATGTGTGTTATTTGCCAGTGTTGGTTTATTAGGTCTATGTGAGACTGGTGGTGTGTTGCAAGTATTACCCTTCTCCTCTTGTCTGTCAGTTCCAGTCTTGGGTTGAGAGAGCTTTGCCTCCAGTTTGGCTGTATAATTGCATCTCTCGCATATATTAGTGTTTGGTGGTAGGAGGAGGAGAGGGTTGTCTGTGTACATGAGGCAGTTGTTACATTGCCTCAAAATGCCCAGATTCACCAGTTGGACTGAAGAATACATCGGAAACTGCCCATTGGACATGCCTGAATAGGTAGAGTAAGATGTTTTCTGATTAGCTGGTGGGGACGAATAGAGAGCCTTGTCTTTCTAGACAATATAGGGGGTCTAGTGCTAGGGTTAATTAATGCTTTCTATGAGTTTTTAGCAAGTGCTTGGCTGTGAAATGAATGGACGATTCATTACGACTGGATGGGAGAAAGGAAATTCACCCCGGGGATCACATCAGTCGCCCTGCTAGACAGGGGTCCAGGAAGTAAATAGTGTGGGAAGAAATTGTTATGCCTAGGCTTGTATACGCCCTAGGGCTGATAGCCTAGTACCAGCCTTTGAACCTATAAGAAAGGGATAATTGGTAAGGCATCTAAAAACTGCATAAAAACTATAATAAGTCAGAGGACACTAGAAAAGATAATATTACAATGAGACATTGCCAAAGAACAATGGGAATACATTTGTAAGGCCCTAGATGTGCTACAAAGTCCAGAAGGTCGAGGATATTTAATGGGAATGTGTACATACAGTGAATATAAAAAGTTTACACACCCCTGTTAGAATGCCAGGTTTTTGTGACATTAAAAAATGAGACCACAACAAATCATGTAAAAGCCTTTCCCACCTTTAATGTGACCTATACAGTGCAATGAAAAAGTATTTGCCCCCTTCCTGATTTCGTATTTTTTTGCATGTTTGTCATACTTAAATGTTTCAGATCCTCAAACAAATTTAAATATTAAACAAAGACAACCCAAGTAAACACAAAATGCAGTTTTTAAGTGATGATTTTGTTTTTTTAAGGGGGAAAAAAACTATCCAAACCTAGATGGTCCTATGTGAAAAAGTAATTGCCTCCCCTTGTTAAATCATGAAGTAACTGTGGTTAATCAGTTTTTGGGAAAGGTGAGTTCAATTTCACTAGCCACACCCATGTCTGATTACTGCCAGACCTGTTGAATCAAGAGAATACTTAAATAAAACCAGTCAGACAAAGTGAAGGAGGCCAAAAGATCCCAAAAAGGAAGACATCATGCCGCGATCTAATGAAATTCCGGAACAGATGAGAAACAACGTAATGGACATCTATTAGTATGGAAAAGGTTACAAAGGCATTTCTAAAGCTTTGGGACTCCAGCGAACCATGGTGAGAGCCATTATCCACAAATGGAGAAAACATGGAACAGCGGTAAGCCTTCCCAGGAGTGGCCAGCCTACAAAAATTACTCCAACAGCGCAACGACGACTCATGCAAGAGGTCACAAAAGAACCCAGAGCAACATCTACAAAACTGCAGGCCTCACTTGCCTCAGTTAAGGTCAGTGTTCATGACTCAGCCATAAGAAAGAGACTGGGCAAAAATGGCATGCATGGCAGAGTTCCAAGGCAAAAACCACTGTTGACCAAAAAGAACAAAGACTCATCTCACTTTTGCCAAAAAACATCTTGATGATCCCCAAGACTTTTGGGAAAATATTCTGTGGACTGATGAAACAAAAGTTGAAATTTTTGGGAGGTATGCGTCCCGTTACATCTGGCGTAAAAGTAACAACATTTGAGAAAAAGATCATCATGCCAACTGTCAAACATGGTGGTGGTAGTGTGATGGTCTGGGGCTGCTTTGCTGCTTCAAGACCAAGGCTGAATTTTTTGGACACAATTCTACAAGGTACGTTTGGCGCAAAAACAACACTTCGCATAACCAAAAGAACATCATCCCCATGGTGAATCATGGTGGCGGCAGTATCACGCTTTGAGGTTGCTTTTCTTCAGCTGGAACTGGGGCTTTAGTCAAGGTGGAGGGAATTATGAACAGTTCCAACTACCAGTCACTTTTGGCCCAAAAACCTTCATGTGTCTGCTGAAGATGAAGAGGAATTTCACCTTTCAACATGACAATGACCCCCAAGCATGCATCCAAATCAACAAAAGAATGGCTTCAACAGAAGAAAATAAAAGGTTTTGGAATGGCCCAGCCGCAGCGCAGACCTAAATCCAATAGAAAACCTGTGAGGTGACCTGAAGAGGGCTGTGCACAAGAGATGCCCTCGCAATCTGACAAATTTGGAGCACTTTTGCAAGGAAGACTGGCCAAATATTGCCAACTCAAGATGTGCCATGCTGATGGACTCCTACCCAAGAAGACTGAATGCTGTAATTAAATCAAAAGGTGCTTCAAATAATTAGTTTAAGGGTGTGCACACTTATGCAACCAGCTTATTGTACATTTTTTATTTTTTATATTTTTTCCCCTAACAGATTTGTTTGTTTTATAAATGAATTTTACAGGTTATAGGTTACATTAAAGGTGGGAAAAGTTTTGAAATGATTTATTGTAGTCTTCTTTTTTTATATCACAAAAACAAATTGGCATTTTAACAGGGGTGTGTAAACTTTTTACATCCACTGTAGGTACTTGTACTCCAAGTAAACTTTAGAGGATTTTCCTTCAAGTGTACAGAAGGAAAAAATATATCCAGTTTGTTTTAAACTAGTTTTAATGAGCTGATTAGCTATGATCAGTACTTAAAAAATATGCTTTGCAATTTTTACAAAGTATGTTTTGTGTTTAAGATGGGTGTGGGACTTTAATGTGATGTGATCGATCATAAGTATTTATCAGAACTGTTAGAAAGTTGCTTGATAAGTCTTTAATACACTGTTATTGCTATGATTCTTGTGACAGTTTTTATTTAAGTTTATACGTTTATAAGAAAAGGAGGAAGGAAACTGGGAACGCATTTCTTGGGAATGTGTGGCGCTAACTGGGGACTTATTGTAAATTATCTTGACAGTTGTTGGGGAGAAGATAATATTAACCAAGGAGGTGATGCTGCTGAGTTGGAATTCAGCTTAGAAATGCCAGGGTACAGTAAGACTTTATTAAGTTTAATATTATTAGTAGTTATAAAAAAAACAATAACACAGAAATTAAAAAAAAAAATAATAATAAACCAGCACTAAAAGCAGTACTGAGTATAATAAAGGAAATAAAACTATTACAGATGAAGGAAACACGTTTTACAAAAATATATGTTGCATTTTTGGATATTATAGAGACTAATGCTTAAGAAGATGATTAAAGTAGAAGACTTCCAAGATGGCTGAACTCGGGCAAAAAAGAAGTTATGTTCTTACCATAACGATCCATGTGAGTTGTTCATCTCGCCTTTGTTCTTACACACAGGTTCGGAGCCGATCCCTCGGCTCCGAGTCGGCGACATTCCAAGATCTGCGTCTAAGAGAAGCTCGAGGCACAGTCCCGATCCCATGATCCCCTGCTGCTAACCCTCGGATCTAGTTTGCAAAGAAACCAGACAACAAAATATACCTGCCCTACACATGCATACGCACCAAAATTACTAAAACACGTATATACCTAAAAGGTAAAGATAGATACAGGCAAATATGTTATACACCTGACTGACTATGCACACATACATAGGCACAGATAGTCACAGAGAACCATGAGAAAGACAACCAGCCACGAGTCGTACCTGTTCCTCCAGAACACAGAGGGGGAAGGAGGGCGGGAGTGTAAGAACAAAGGCAAGATGAACAACTCACATGGAACATTATGGTAAGAACATAACTTCTTTATGTGAAGTTGTTCGATTTCGCCGTTTGTTCTTACACACGGGTAGTGTCCCCAGCACCCTAAACCCTGGGTGGCTCACGGGAGAACATTCCTGAGAACAGTGGAACCGAAGGAAGCCCTGTCCCTGGAGGCCCTGTCCACTTTGTAATGAGTAATAAAGGTATGAGGTTTGGCCCAGGTAGCTGCAGCACAAATGGTATCTATAGGTAAACGAGCCGGATGTGCCAGAGAAGTAGAAACAGCCCTAGTAGAATGAGCTTTAACTTTGAGGGGAGTAGGCTGATTTGAAGAGGAATAAACAAAGTTTATGCAGTCTGAAAGCCATTTGGATAGCGTGATTTTTGTAACTGCAAGTCCTTTCTTACTATCTGCATGAGACACAAATAGTTGGTCCGATTTTCTGAACTCTTTTGTTCTGTCCAGGTAAAATCTCAGTTGTTTACGTACGTCCAATTTGTGAAGCATGTATTCCATCTTATTGGTATGGTTCCTGAAAAAGGTGGGAAGTTCTATGGACTGATTAAGATTCGATTCTGAGCAGACTTTTGGTAGAAAGGACGGATTAGTACATAAGGTGACCCTGTCTGGGTGAAATATCAGATATGGTGGTCTCATTGACAGTGCCTGTAGCTCCGAAACTCTGCGGGCCGAAGTGATTGCCACCAGAAATAGGGTTTTCCAAGAAAGATATTTCAGCGGGTATGACGAAGCTGGCTCAAACGGCAATAGCATGAGTTGGGATAGCATCAGGTTTAAATTCCAAGGAAAAACTGGACTCCGAATAGGTGGTCGGAGATGATAAGTTCCCTTCATGAAAGCCCTACAAAGTCTGTGCGACATAATTGTAGCGCCTCCTTCACCTACATGAAAATTAGATATGGCAGCCAGCTGTACCCTTATGGTGGATGTTGAAGCCCCCTGGTGAAAGAGTAGATAGAAATTCTAGAATCTTTTGAATAGGAGCAACCAAGGAATCTAAACCTTGTTTGGAGGCCCAACACGTGAAACGTTTTCACTTGCTCATACAATTTTCTAGTGGAGGATTTGTGGGAAGAAATCAGAATATGTTGTACTGCTGGAGACAAAAGATCTGACCTGGCTAAGCTGGGAAGTGGTGCAGCCATGCTGTCAATTTGAGGGACGAGAGTGAGGGGTGAAGAACTCCTGACGAGTGGGTCAGCAGGTCTGGCACTGGGTCCAGAGTCCAAGGTTACTCTATTCGGTGAGCTTGGAGGAAGGGGAACCAGATTTGTCGAGGCCAGAATGGTGCTATCAAGATGATCGTCCTTTCCAGACCTTTGGCTTTCTGTAGAAATTTTGGGATTAGTGGAACAGGAGGGAAGGCATATAGGAGACCCAGGGGCCAATCATGTACAAGTGCATCCCTGGGGGCGCCCCCTGGAGGGGGAAGTAGGGCGAAATAGCTTCTGCATTTGGCATTCAAGGGGGATGCAAAAAGGTTGCAGCAAGGCTGGCCCCATCTGTGGAAAATCCTTTCCGCTACTTGATTTTTGAGGGACCACTCGTGAGGCAGCAGGATGGCTCTGCTCAACCTGTCTGCTATTACGTTGGACGTCCCCGGGATGTGCGTTACTATGAGAAAGCATCCGGTGGACACAGCCCATTGCCAGATCCTCAGGGCCTCTCTGCATAAGGGGTAAGACCTGGTTCCTCCTTGCTTGTTTATGTACCAGACCACTGACATGTTGTCTGTCTGAATTGCAACTGTTCCCGGAGGTAAGTAGTCGTGAAAGTGTTGCAACACTAGGAACACTGCTCTTAACTCTAGGACATTGATGTGCAGTTTGTACTCCATACCACTCGCCTTGAACTGTTCTTCCCTGAAAAAGCCCCCCCCACCCTATCAGGGAAGCATCCGTGGTCACTGTGGCTATCGGTGGAGGAAGAACAAACGGGCGGCCTATCGTAAGTTCATGACTGTTCATCCACCATTGAAGATCCCGTTGGCAAGATTCCGTGAGTAGGATGTTGTGTGACAATGGTAGCTATTGGTAAGACCACTGTGCGAAGAGTAGCCACCGGAGGATCCTCATGTCCATTCTCCCTAGGGGGAGGAAAAGGGCCGCTGTCATCATGCCTAAAACTTTCAAGACATGTGCGGCTGGGACTCTCTTGTTTTCTAGGAGAATAGAAATCTGTTCTCTCAGGGCTGAGACTCTTGACTGGGGAAGCCTGATCAGGGATAAGGTAGTGTCTAATTCTGCTCCTACGAAAGATGTATGCTGTGAGGACGATAAGACAGATTTTTCGAAGTTCAGAGTTATGCCTGAATGGGAACAGAGACTGATTGTATAGTTCCTGGCTTGCAATAGGTGACGCCTGGTGGTGGTGGTTAGGAGCCAGTCGTCTAAGTATGGAAACACCCGGAATCCTAGTCGTCTCAGGTGGGACGCCACTACTGCCATGCACTTGGTGAACACCCTGGGGGCTGAGATGAGGCCAAACGGCAGAGCTCGAAATTGAAAATGACTGGCTCCCAGCCAGAAGCGCAGGTGATCTCTGGATGGCCTGGCCATTTTTATGTGGTAGTACGCATCCTTGAGATCTATAGAGCACATCCAATCGTTTGTTTGAAGAAACGGAAGGATCGATTGTACCGTGACCATCCAGAATTTTTCCTTCTTCATGAAGGTATTGAGTTTCCTGAGGTCCAGTATTGACCTCCAGTCCCCTGTTTTCTTTGGAACTAAAAAGAACCTTGAGTAAGTTCCGGACCCTATTTGGTCCGCCGGGACTGGCTGGATGACTTTTTCCTAACAGCCTTTGTATTTCTATGGCTGCCTGATCCGTCAGATTGGGTGGAACATCTGGGAATCTTTTTTGGATGGGAGGATTGTTTAAGAAAGGGATGTTGTATCCTCTGGTTATTATGCTTTTTACCCAGGAATCTGAAGTGAGTTTTAGCCAGGCCTCTGGGTATAAAGCCAAGCGACCCCCGACTGCCTCCAGAGCAGGACAGCCGGGCCTCCACTCAGGAGTGCTGGAAGGGCTTACCAGGGACGCTATCCCTGTCGCCCTGGTTCTGCAGACCCCCTCTGCCACCTGGGCGGTGTCTTCCATTCCTTCCCCCTCCTCTGCCTCTGGAGGGGTTTCACTAGGTGTGGATTGGAAAGCTCCCTGAGTCTTCCGGAACCACATTTTTCCTCCTCTTTGCCCTTTGGGGTATGGTCTAGAAGGGGCGGAAAAACGGACCCCTACGGCAGACCGGGTCTTTCCTTCTTGCTCACACCTAGTGAGAGTCTCCTTCACTTTGGGCCCAAACAAGGAGGAGCCATCAAAAGGGGCATTAGTAAAGGAAGACTTAAAGGCTTCCGCAAAGGAGCATAGGCGCATCAAGGATTGTCTCCTCAGAGCAATCGCTGAAGCTGCAGCCCTACTTGATCCTTCAGCTGCATATGAAATGAGCCGCATGGATGAGTTAACGATAGAGTTTAGGGTATTGAGCTGTGCTGTCATCTTGTCTGAGACAGTAGCATCTGTGGTACCCTGTAGAGTATCTCCCAATTCTTTGAGGAGATCTCTCTGAAGACGGGTAAACTGAGTGAGGTAGTTCAGTGATCGCATGGAAAAAGTCGCTGAACTAAAAATGCGCTTCCCGTACCTGTCCATCGTCCTGGAGTCCTTGTTAGGAGGATGAACACAGGAAGATGCCTCAGACATTTCTTTCTTGGTGGCCGCCGCCACCACCATAGCGTCAACTGGGACTCCCTTGCTGAGGTACGCCTTATCCTGGGGGGGCAGTGATGTACTTATTGTGCCTCCGAGGGACTGGTTCCAATGTGTCAGGGGACTCCCATGCCCTTCCAGCTATTAAATTCATTAACTCGTCGAAGGGCGGCGTTACCCAGGAGGTGGAGGGTTGAGCCCCAAAAGCCTTCAGTAACACCGACTCGTCCTCAGTAGGGGCAAGGGATTGCCAGTCACCCCTCTGTTTGAGAATTTCAGGGATGTCAGCGAACGAGACATCCTCCGAGGAGGACCGTGGGGACCCCTCTGACTCATCCAAGTCGGTATCCGATGTCATCGATTCCTGTGGAGAATCAATGTGCCTCCTCTTGCACAACCTCTTCCTCGGGACATCATCAGAGGGGACACCTGGTGAAGCTTCCGAGGAGCAGGGTTCACCCTCTGGGGTTGACGGAGGCTTTGGGTCTCTACGCTTGGCGGGAACCTGTGGTGCAGAGACAGAACATGGACCTTTCGGGGAGGGAGAAGAAGAATCTGACGATGTGAAAGTCCTACCAGACAAGACCTTCCTCATGGCTTCGAAGGCACCGGAGCCCCGGGCCGAGGGTTCTACCAGTTCCGAAGAAGGCGGTAGTCTCCCCGGGCCCGGAACCACGGGCTCCGATCCAGAGGATGGTGCCGAACTAATCTGTGCCGAGGCATCAAGGGGAAGAGTCGGAACCGAAATTTCGGTTCGACTCTCACCCCCCAGAACCGAGTAGAGATTGTCGGCTCTGAGACCCTTCGATGGGTACCGAGGGTGTCGAGGTCAGTGGAGCTGAAAGCACTAAAGAAGGCTTCGGCTCGGGGGAATCAATGATCATCAGATCCTCGACTCCCAGCTCCGATGACTCGACGGGTCTTGAAGGAGGATCAACAGATGGGACAGGAAGGGCCTCAAGCTTCGAAACCAACTGGGACGAAACCGCAATCAGTTTGGATAAGGCTGTGTTCTCCATCAGTTTCTGCACCACTCGATCCACATCGGTGTCAGACAGTCTGGAGGAATGGGTCGAAGGGGCCGAAGAGGTCACCGAGCGAAGGATTGATGAAGGGAGTACCTCTGACACTGGCTCCAAGACCTGGACCTCGACTCGAGGCAGCATCTCGGTGCTCGGCTCCAAGGTCTGTGGAGCCAGCAACTGAATCTTAGAAGAGGTACTCTGAGCCGATGACCTGGGCTCCGATACCTTCGAAGACTTCGACCCCTTCGAAGACTTCGATGACTGGTCTGCCTTTTCCACAGCCTCCTGAAACTCCAGCTTCAGGAGACCTCTCTCTACCAGTTTCCTGTGTCTCTCCATCATCACTCTTCCACTAAACGAGTGGCAGATGGAGCAATCCTCCTGAAGATGGAGAAGGCCCAGACAGTAAACGCAGGAAACATGGTTATCAGTTATGGACATTTTCTGTCCACACTGGCAACGTTTAAAGCCAGATTTGGCTTTTTCCGACATTTTTAAGCTATATGTATAAAGTATACAAAAACTACCACTAACACACACTACACTATAATAACTTTTAGTTAACTGGTGAAAGAAAAGGAATTACCAGTAAAAAATTCTGACAGAGCCCTGACAGAAAAAAGGAAAAATGGCCTAAGGCCTAGGAGCAGCCACTCCCACAACAATCTAACACTAATTTAGAACAAGACACACACCTAACACTACACTAATACTAGTACTATGTAATCCTAATAATAAAACTCAACAATTCTAACTATTTTAGTAAGATATATATATAGGTATGAAAAAATATGAAAGATACTGGCCCGAGCTCCCACTCAATGAGACCTGTTGCAGCGGCAAACTAGATCTGAAGGTTAGCAGCAGGGGATCATGGGATAGAGACTGTGCCTCGAGCTTCTCTTAGACACAGAGCTTGGAATGTGGCTGACTCAGAACCAAGGGATCGGCTCCGAACCTGTGTGTTAGAACAAACGGCGAGATTGAAAAACTTCACATCAAGTTGTTTATTGTACTCCCAGTGTGAAAACAGACACTTTGGAAAACATTCAGGAAAATTACTGTATGTGGGTGAAATTCAGTTTCTTGTTGGTCACTACACTACCTGGAAATCAGCAAAGAAGAAATATGGGAAACCTGCGACAAAATCAACTAGAAAAGAAAAAGAAAAAACTCTGTTTGGGAAGAGTGAGTTATTATCCTGCCATCACCCAGAATGATACCACAGTACAAGGACAAAATGACTGACTTCAAAAACTGGCTAAGCTTCTGGTGTCATTCTAAGGGGATCCAGTATCTGTCCGTCTGGGATGACATGATCGACATACCATGATGCTTTGCCAGAGATGGCCTGCACCTGTCGCCCCTGGGATTCCGGATACTGGCCAAGGATCTAGACACCCCTATAGTGCCTTTTTTAGGCAATGTTCAAATGACAAATTCACCACTGTAACATGTACAAGCTAGAAGCCTAAACCTCAAAATGCACTCACTTGAGGCACTCCTTAAAATGGAGAACATAGACATCTGTGCAGTGACAGAGACCTGGTTCAAGGCTCCAGAGAGTACCCCTGCAATACCAAACTATAATTCATACCACACCTTTCAGCCACCTAACCTGGACCAAAACACTAAAGGTGGAGACGTATCCATATTCATTAAGGATATCCACACCTCCAGGCTAGTTGCTCAGCATAATTCATCCGAGATTATCCAAGTGCAACTAACTCTGGGCAAGACCGCAATCCAAATTGTAGCTTGCTACAGATCCCCCACCATGCCCCAGGATTCCCACTCCTCTTTTCTTGATACACTGGAAAATATTAGGGTACAACCTAAAACCCTAATAATGGGTGATTTCAACTACCCCACCATTAACTGGGAAAACTACTCATGTACCAACTCTTGTGCTCAACGTTTTCTGGAATTCATAAATTCCAATGCCTTTGATCAACTTATCCACACCTCCATCAGGGGCAGCAATATCCTAGACCTGGTTATTACCAACATGGGCAACCAGTGCTCCACACCAGAGGTCAATTCCTCGTTGGTCAGATCCGACCACAAGCTAATCACCCTAGACATCCACATCCCTCTCCCATCCCCACCCCCCATTAGGGAAACCACCGTAAAAAAATTCTCCAAAGCCAACTTCACACTTCTTAAGACAGAGGTGGCAAACCATGCTGACGGACAATAGAGGTATGACTGCTGAATCCTACAAAAATGCACTTTATAAGCACTTACACGAATGCATGGATCGTGCAATCCCCAATAGAACCATGATGCTATCCTCCAAAAAAGGAAGCCAGTCTGGTGGTCCCCTGCCATAGACAAACTCTACAACAGAAGAAAGAAACTGTTGCAAAAAAGAGTAAAATCCTATGATTGAAGGAACTCCCTGGTCAGCCTCAGTAAGAAGCTGAGATCCTTCATAAAATCCTCCAAAGCTAGTTACAAAAACAAAATTGCCACTGATTCTAAAGACAACCACAAAGCATCTATAGCTATGTCAAGAATCTCAATGGCAACACTCAGCTCTGCTCTGAGTTACAGCACAATGGCACTAAATATACAGAACCAACTGATATTGCCAACATCCTGGCAGATAGGTTCAGTGCTAACTTTACCCTTCCCTCATCCCCTAAAGGGCCCACCTCTATACTGGAAGAATGCAAAGTTCCTGTAATCACGGCTGCACAGGTAAAAAAACACACTCTGCAAAGCCAAGAACACAGCATTCATGGGACCTGACAACATCCCAAGCTGTGTTCTACATGAACTACAGAATGAACTAGTTATCCTACCTAAGTATCATGTTCAAACATACCCTCACCTCAAGCTATGTGCCCACTGAATGCGCACAGAGACTGTTATCTCACTCCACAAAGGGGGAGCCACCACGGACAATGGAAACTATGGCCCCATTAGCCTGACGAGCCTGGTCTGCAAGGCTATGGAATGTATCATCATGGAACTTATAAATAATGACACTGATAATCTCCAAACTCTAGACCCCACCCAGTTCGGGTTTGTAAAAGGCAGATCACGTCTCCTAAACCTGACAGACTTCTTTAAAGTGGTCACCAAAGCCGTAGATGAGGGTTAGGTGGTTCACACAGCCTATCTAGATCTTGCCAAGGCCTTCAACACCATCCCCCACTCTGGAATTATAGATAAACTCACTAAACTAGGTATAAATCCCTATGTCACAAGATGGGTTGCCAAATGGCTCACTGACAGAACCCACACTGTGAAAGTAGCAGACTCCAAATCCAACTTCAGACCAGTGACAAGTGGAGTACCACAGGGTTCAGTCCTGGGTCCTCTCCTGTTTGGTAACTACTTCTCTGAAGTACAGGCTAACACAGAACGTCTTTGGCTAACAAAGTTCGCAGATGACTGCAAACTAGGAGCCATAATCAAAACTCCAAAAGATGTGGACATCCTACAAAAGGGCCTTGCTGAGACAGATGCCTGGTGTCAAAGTCATGGCCTCAAGCTCAATGCCAAAACGTGCATTGTCATCCCTTTTGGTAAAAACTCTTTACCCATGAACTACCATATAGGCAATAGTCTACTTAACACAGAAAGTGTGATAAGAGACCTTGGGACACATGTGGACAGTAGTCTCTCCTTTGATAATCACATTGCCACAGTAGTCAGGAAATCCTTCTATATGCTACACCTCATCACAAAAGGTTTCTCATCCAGGAAAAGAGATGTCATTGTTCCCCTCTACTCGTCACTCATTAAACCCATTGTAGAGTAAAATGCCCCCTTTTGGTATGTACCTCACAAGACATCTCCAACTGGAAAAGCCGCAGAAACAGCTCACAAAGAGGATTACCAGCCTCAAACAGATGCCCTACGCAGACCATCTCAAAAACTGCAGCTTTACTCCGTCACATATCACTTACTCAAAGGCTATCTCTGCCTAACACACAAAGCTATGTCAAACCTAGAGCTTTTGGACATGCTCCACTTAAAGAAATCCCAATCCCTCCTAGCTACATGCTCTAGGGACCTAAACCTTGTCACCACAATAAACAGAACATGCTGGAGGGATAGATTCCTGTCCCAGAGACTTCCCATACTCTGGAACAAACTACCTATCTATATCAAACAAAGCTCCTCATTAGCACTCCTCAAAAAAAATCTTGATGATTGGATGGGAAGATAGGAAATTCACCCCGGGGATCACTTCTGTGGCTCTGCTCGACAGTGGCACAGGAAAATAATTTTCTTGGGTGGCAAAAGCCAGGGTACCTTTTGACTAGACTTATATAGGCCCGAGGGCCAATAGCCTAGTACCTACCTATGAACCTATTAAGCAAAAAAGCAATTCATGTTTTTGCCTCATTTCAGGAGATGGCTTTTACTAATTCAGATGAAATATAAATCAAATGCAATCAGATGTGTTAAAAATAAGTAAGACACAGAAGACAAATGACAAAAGTCATGAATGATTTAAAAAAAAAACTAAGAATTTATTCAGATGAGCTTATAAATATGCAGAAATCTGAGGTTAAAATGAAGGAATGACTGGTTGAATATATGTTTCCTCAAGAAGAATTGTTTTACAGAATAGCAGAACTAGAAGATAAAAGCATGTAGTGAAAGTATTTTTTCTGCTGTACAGGAGCAACTGGAAGGAACAGATTGCATTAATTTTATAAAAGTTAAAATAAGCAACTGGACTCGCATTATACAGCAGAATTAATTGAAAAGGCACATCATATGTCTGTAACCCAAATTTGACCACATAAAAAGAAAAACAAGACCTACAGTAGTAAAAATGCAGTCATATCAGGACAAGGAGCTGTTCCTGACAAAACTGTGGCAGAAGGATGAAGTAATATCAGTTGGGAACACCAGAATGTTCATGGAAAATGATGACTCATTGTACACCAGGCAGAACAGAAGTGAGTTTATCCCTGCAGTCAAAGGATGCTGAGAGGGAAGTGTGAGATTCAAGTTGCTACATCTAGCGGTCTTCAGAACATTTTTTCAGAAGGATTTTTGGATGCAAAATAGGGAAAGGAGAAAATATACTTAGCAAAAAGTGAGCCAGCAAGTTAATGGGTATTGTGTTTCTCATTTCTCTGACAAGGGAACAGCCTATTATCAGAGGAAATACTAGTATTACATGTCTTAGACTTAATGGATCTATCCTTTATAGGATATATGACAGCATTCCAATTACCTCCCATAAATGAAATAACCCTTAATTTTATTTCACAAGTAAAAACTCTGGAGTATAAGCTCAACTTAAACAGAACAAGGTACATATATATTAATCAACACACATGGTTTCCCTAATAAGCTAGTTTTACCTAAAAATGCAGCATCAACCACCGTTAGGATGGGATTTAGCCTTAAACATTTTCTCTTGGATGCCTAGACATAGTAAAGCCTTGTTATGTTTAATTCTGGTGTCTGCCAAAAAAGCAGTTACTGGAAAATGGAAATCCAAGTCTAAACAGACTATATATGAAGTACTGAATTTTGCAACAGTGATAAAAAAACTAGAGGTAAGATCTTTAGAAAACGGTAGGAACAAATTACACAGAAAAAAAATGAAAACTGTGGGAACAATGCATGCAGAATAATGTTTTGGAGTGAGGTTTAAGGGAAGGTAGGAATTGTGCAAATTACATAATGCTGGATTGATAATAGTTATACAAAAGAAACTGTGATGTCTAATGCTTTTGACTAGGAACATGTTAACATTGTTTGTTTTCTTTTTTATAAATGTATGCTTGCCTGTCTTAAGTGATAAATAAATGTTTAAAAACAAAACAAAAAATGTATCTTGGAATGAATTGTAATTAATACTGGCATCCCTGTACTTTTCCTGCTATTGCTGCTGGCTACTTGAAAGCACATTAATTTCTTACATATGCTACACCAATGCTCAGCTTCCATATGGATCTCCTATAAGAATATACTGTGGGCATTGGATTTGTAAAATAAATGGAAGAGTAGTTTTCATTTACTCAATGAATGCAGCCCCTTGACATTCTATAAAACAATGATCCACTTAATATAAAAATGAAACAATTATATAACCAACATCTTAACTTAAAATAAAAGTATTTAAGTAAATACTAAATACATGTTTAATAGCAATATCTGCTAGATTTAAAACTAACAATTTGAATTGATGACAAAGTGACAAAACCCAGACTATAAATCACATTGCAATACATTACCGGGCTTTATCCCTTAACTCCCTACATTGAGGGGAACTATACAATTAGTTTTAATGAGGTTAATTATAGAATAAAAGTTTAACAAGGCACACAACAACACAAAACCTGAATGAACTACATTAAAACAGTATTAATTCCCAATATCTAACCTAAATCACTTCAAGAATCACAACTACCACAAACAAAAACAAAACTTAAAAGAAATAAAGGAACAGTCATTGCCTCATGGTAAATTTTATAAGTAGCACAGTCTGTATATAAGTGACAAATTGAATTGACTAATACCCTTATGATTCACAATTTACAAAGCAACATGAAACACTGAAACTTTTAAAGGTCCAATTAATGAACGTCCATTCAAAAGATACACAATTTCACCTTTTTATAAAACATTTAAATTTATGATAAAAAAACCTTCTACATTTTCATAATGTTAGTAAAGTTTGGAACACACAATCTAAGAATTAGAATATGGGAAAAGATAAAATCATTCCATTTACTTTAGTTAGCATTTATAAACATTACACCAACTTCTGCATGCATTTATCTACATTCTGCCAACTCCAGCAATCATTTATCAAAGTTGCTATCAATAAAATTAATATTTTCATTAAAACCATGTTTTTCTCACCAACATTAGATGCCATACCTATTAAATTATTCAAAAACACTACTCTTGCACAAAGTTATTTGGGTCCCTACATCCGCCAGAATTTCCTATTCAAAACTTAAAGCTCCTAAACCCCATTGTGGTCTTAGTTTACCTGGCTTCTTAATCTATTACCTGACCTGATAATCAATTCAAACAGATTCTTATGAAAGATGAACTGCAATCCACTGTGGGAGTCCACTGTGGATTAGAATCCAGGCCAAGATGTTTAAGAGGCAATTTAAATAAAGGAGGTATGTACTCACCATAACGTTCCATCTGTGTTGTCTGCTTCAGTCTTCATCAAACCTGTGAGTATTGGCTCCGATCTCAGAACCAACCGGCCATTAGCAAGCTAAAGCTTCCGAGCCAGAGCTCCTCCCACCCTACCCATACTCCCCCAGATACCTCAGATCAAGTCTGCTGCTAATTTTCTCATCATAAAGATATCCATATTTTAGTAAGAGAGCTTAAAAGGATGCCCAGGATTTCAAAACAGGAACAAAGGTTCCTAGTACTATCCATCAGGTCCTTCAGATATAAGGAAGGGGGAAGGAGGGAGGGACGCTCATGAAGACTGAAGCAGGCAACACAGATGGAACATTATGGTGAGTACATAACTTCTTTATTTGATGTTGCCTGTTCAGTCTTCATCAAACCTGTGGGACAGAGTCCCTCAGCTACATGGATCTGGGTTGTCGCACGGAAGGATATTCTGGAGAACTGCAGAGCCAAAGGCAGCCCTATTCATGGAGATGCTATCACGTTTGTAATAAGTGTTAGAATGTGCCCATGAAGCAACCCCACAAACGTCTTACAGAGAAACCCAAGACCAAAAAGCCTGAGACATGGCTTTGGATCTTGTGAAATGAGCTCTGACTTGCCTAGGTAAAGGAACATTGTTCGACAAATAAACAAATACAATCCCGCAACCATCGAGGAATCATAGCCTTGCTAACAGCTTTCCCTTTTTTGGAATCTGGGAAAGCCACATTTGGTCAGATTTTCTAAAAAATGTTCTATCCAGACAGAAGAGCAATTGTCTATGAACGTCTAAGAGGTGAAATGTATATTCTCCCTTATTCTGAAAATTTGGGAAGAACACAGGGACGTTAATGGATGGATTAATGGTATTTACTGAAGTGACCTTTGGTAAGAAAGAGGGACAAGTACATAGAGTAACTCTGTCTTTATGAAAAATAAGATAGGGGATTTGGAAGATAAGGTTTGAAGCTCCAACACCCTTTTGGCAGAAGTAATGGCTTCTAAGAAAGCTGTTTTCCAGGACAAAAAATTTTATACTTCCTTTGCAGCAAGTTCAAAGGGAGGTAAGGTCAGAGCTTGTAGAACCAACGTGAGATCCCACAGAGGGGTAGAATCTTTGATAGAGGGACGAACAAGAAGCATACCTCTGAGAAAAGCTTTGCAAAGCCTAGAAAAAGCTAAGGATCCACCATTTTCTCCAATATGAAAATTAGTAATGGCTGCCAACTGAACTTTGACAGTAGAAAAACTGGGCCCCTGAATGAAACAAACCAGCTAGGAAATCCAAGACTGTTGAAATGGGCATTGTGAGTGGGTCACTGTGATGCTGCTGGGCCCAAATGGAAAACCTTTTCCACTTACTTTTATAAATCTTCCTGGTAGAGGTCTTATGGAAGGAAATCAGAATCCTTTGAACTGGGGAAGAAAGCCTGGATTGTCTAGCCATCATTGGGAATTGGATAAACCATGCAGTTAATTTCAAGTTGTGAAGATCCAGATGGAGTTGCCCTGAGGGGTGAGACAAAAGATCTGGAAAGGGTTCCAACGTCCAAGGAGGGCAAATCAGATGAGACCACAGGAAGGTGAAACAAACTTGTCAAGGCCAAAAGGGAGCAATGAGGATCACTTTGCTCTTCAACCTGCATGCTTTCTGAAGAAATTTGGGGATCAGAGGAACAGATGGGAAGACACAAAGTACACCAGGGTGCCAAGCATGGACTAGAGCATCTCTCGGTTGTTGTCCCTGTGAAGGGATCAGGGCAAACTACCTGCTGCTTTTTTTTTGCTGAGGGGAGAAGCAAAAAGGTTGTAGCAAGGCTGACCCCATTTGAGGAAAATACTACTTGGCACTGACTGATTCAGAGACCACTCGTGGGGCATCAATAAGACTGTGCTGTGCCCGTTCGCCAGTATGTCATGCTCCCCTAGAATGTACACTGTGACTAGAAAGTGGATGGTAGAGAGATCCCATTGCCACACTCTCACTGCTTCCTGACAAAAGGGGGTAAAGGCCTGGTTCCACCTTGTTTGCTGATGTACCACACAGCAGACAAATTGTCGGTTTGAATCGCAATTGTCCCTAGAGGGAGAAGGGAGTGAAGTGTTTGCAACACTAGAAGCGCTGCCCTCATCTCTAGGACACTGACATGTAGGTTGGTCTCCTGGGGAGTCCACATGCCTTGAACTGTCTATCCCAGGTAACACCCCCCCACCTCAGCTGGGAGACATCAGTGGTCACTGTGGTAATGGAAGTGGGAAGAATGAATGGTCAGACTTGTGCGACCTCTGGATCGTGAAGCCACCACAATAGAGAATTTCTGCACACTCGAGACGATTCAGGGTTGGTGCAGAAGGGGCAACTGAACTAACAACATCCACTGAAGAACTCACATGTGTAAGCGGGCTGTCAGTAGTAATATTATTGTTGCAGCCATAGAGCCCAAAGCCCTGAGAACAAGATTTGCTGGAGGAACTGGAAATGCTAGCATTTGTCTGATCTTTGTTCTTAGTGAAAGAATTGTGTCTAGTGGAAGATAGCCAGGGTTTTGTTTGTGTCCAAATAGGAGCCTATAAAATCTATCATTTGTATTGGTTGGAACTGTGGCTTTTAAAGAGTTACAGTGATCCCTAAAGTTGGGGCCAATTGCAAGAGAAAGTCCCTGGCCTGGATCAGTAGATGCCTGGTTGGTGAGACTAGGAGCCAGTTATCCAGATAAGGAAACATGTGGAATCCCTGCAGTCTGAAGTGAGCTGCAATTACTGTCATGCATTTTGTGAACACCCTGAGGGCTGTGGTGAGTCCAAATGGAAGTGCTCGAAATTGGTAGTGACTGGCTCCCTACCCAAAACGGCGGTACCTTCTGCAGTGTCTGTTCATTTTCATATGACAGTATGTATCCTTCAGGTCTATCAAGCACATCCTGTCATCCTTCTGAAGAAAGGGAAGTATGGACTAAACCGTGACCATCCTGAACTTTGTGTGTTTCACCGATTTGTTCAGGTAAGCTGGGTCCAGTATGAGCCTGAGGTCCCCTGTTTTCTTTGGAACTAAAAAGAACCAAAAGTAAATCTCTGATCTGCGTTGGTCTGAAGGGACCTCCTGGATGATTCTTTTTTGAAGCAACTTTGCGATTTCCAAAGCTGCTGCTTCCTCTGATTGGGCAGAACATCAGGGGGGGGGGGGGTTTGGCTTGGGGAGGTTTAAAAAGAGAATGAAGTAAACTCTGGATATAATTCCTGGCACCCATCTGTCATTCGTGATGGCTAACCAGACTTTTAGGTGCAAGGAACAACATCCCCTGACTGCCTCCAGAAATGGACAGTTGGGCAATGCTTTAGGGATGCTGCAAGGATTTCTCCAAAGGAGAATCCTCAGACCCCTGATTTAGCAAACCTCCTCTGCCATGAAGGTGGCGTCTACCACTCAAATTATTCCCCCTCTGGCCCTGGGGGAAAAATCTCCATGAGAATCCTGTAAAGCACCCTGGGACTTTCTGAACCACAACTTTTTTCCCCTACACTGATTCCTGGAAAAGGACCTTTAGAGGGTACAGAAGCAGATTCTGACTGTAGACAGGGTCTTTCCATCTTTCTTGCTGTGGGACAGGTTGTCTCATTGTCAGTCCAAAGATAGAGGAACCATCAAAGAGGGCATTGATGAATGATGCCTTAAAAGGTTCCAGAATGTCACACAGCTGCATCCAGGCATGATGACAAATGGGAATGCCAGAAACAACCACCTTAGAGGCACACTCAACACTGTGAGAAATGAGCCTCATAGAAGCTTTGGAAATGGACTGCAAAGTGGCCATACGGGAGGAGAAAGAGATCTGCTCCTCTGCTGTCATGAACTGAGAGCCAGAGCTAGACAGGTCCTTAAGCAAGTCCCTCTGTAGACTCGTAAAGTGGGAAAGATAGTTCAGTGCTCTGAAGGCAAAAGTGGAAGAAGGTGTGATGAAACACCACTGCCAACCAATATGCGATGTAGATATCTGACGTCTGGGCCATTAATCAAGAAGCCTCAATCCTCACCACTGGCACCTTCGTGGGCGAGGTTCACTGGGAGGATAAAAGCAGGTGTACACACAATATTTCCAGATGCAGTTCTCTGCATCAAGTGCATTTTTCCTTAAGAGCACACAGACATCAGGCAGTCTGGGGCTGGTTCCTCTCTCTTTCTCCAGATCCCGAATAAGACACCCCACTGGTACAGCTATAGAGTTGAGTCCTTAGCTAGGGTTCCAAACCCAAGTCCTCCAACA
Organism: Protopterus annectens; assembly: GCF_019279795.1. Classification (NCBI taxonomy): domain Eukaryota; kingdom Metazoa; phylum Chordata; order Ceratodontiformes; family Protopteridae; genus Protopterus; species Protopterus annectens. The sequence goes on along the minus strand of NC_056734.1, from coordinate 994,616,244 downwards.
CTCTGTCTAACCAGTTCTTTGTATCCCTGCCCAAGTAGCTGGCACACACAATCTTTGAGATTTGATTTACACACATGCACACCTGGGAAGGGCTGACACAGGTTTACTAGCTTTGTCCTCTTTTGTCCAGACTATACGATAGTTACCACTGACACCAGAACCCCTTGACAGCTACTTTACGGTCCTTAACAAAGAATGTCAAATCTTACTGTGTAATATTGATATTAAAACAAATGGTAATTTGACCAAGAGCAAGGCTGTTAGGAGTGACCCACACAGTGTCACCAAATAAATATGCAAATATTTTTAACACTTAAATACATCTCTGCAAAGATCAGCCACAATGAAAGGTTCAAATATATTTATTAATAAATAATAAAAAACAAGACAATATTAAATATATATTCACAATGACATCCGAGTTCTAAACACAGGAAATATTTAAAATAACACTGCAGGACAGGTTCAGATAAATACAGAAAAAAATAATATCAAAACTAAGTTTCATTATATTCCTGATTGTATCTAAGAGAATTGCTATTCCCTAAACACTTTACTAATAGAGCAAAGTAGATGTGGTGAATGGTTCACAAATGCTTGACAATGTTGTTCTCGGGACTAAGACAGAATGCTCTGTCTCACTAAGAGACTTCTCAACTTAACATCTAAAATATTACTGCTGGGATAGCTTGCAGAACGACAATGTCTTGTCATCTGACTTCTACTTCCCAGGTAAAACCTCCTTTGCTGAAGATGGCAGGACTTGGCACCTACCTGTAAAACTACACATACAAGGGCTTTTGCTCAGAACTTTGGCAGGTGCTGGAAGTCATAAAACAATTACATTCCTCCATGTTTTCAGAGTAGTAACTACTTCACCACAAAGACGATGCAGAAAGCCTCCTAGGTACAGACTTGGTGTCTCTGGCTGCATTGAAACCCGTGAAATAGCATCTTTATGGCCTAGGCTATAAAGCAATTTAATTTCAAAAATGTTTCTAAAGTTTGCTGGACTGAGGTTAACCTCCTGTATTCCACTGTTAATATATATACATTTAAATGGTTGCAATAGTGCATGTACATTTCTGTTCTCTTCCAGCAGGGCACAATGTGGATACATTTTAAACCCAATTAAACACAAGCACTTCACAAGTACCTTTTCAACACAAACATCTGTACAAAGCAGTTTGATATACACATGACATACAGTTCCAATGCATTTGTAACACAAGCATCTTACATGACGTACAGTTCTAGTACATTTTGTAACACAAGCATGTTATATAAAGTAGTTTGAGATTCACAAATGACATATAATTATTTACAAAATTCCAGCTAGGTGTGCTGGCAGTACTTCCTTTTGTTCCACTAGCACCCCCCTCCCCCCCATCAGTAGCCGACGCAGGACCCAAGACTTTGTTAATCAGGCCGACTGAGGGCAATCTGCAAGCAGATTACCCAAATGTAATGACTGCAACAGTGAAACACGAAGAACATTTATTTTTATTTATTTTTTTTATTTTACATTTGTTGACCGGGCTAGTCCAGCTGGATACATGTCCATTTTCAGCAGAGGCCTGGGGAGAAAAGCTCCTCGAAAGTAAAGTACAATATTATATATAAAAACAAAACAAAATTTCACAGGTGCAAGTACAATACAAAATTAAGCTATCTGATACATGAAAGATCATATAGATGTGAGCAGAGTAGAATATAAGGAAATATGTTCACTTCAAAACACATTTGATTGCAGAATCTTATGATAAGTATCTTTTCTTAACATAGTAGGTAGTCTGAAAGACATTTTTGGATACAGATGGAGAATGTAATCAATTTTAAAGCCTGTTATATTTATGGTTTTCATTAGGCAGTTAGTATATACAGTAATAAGACAGGTATCTTTGTGAAAAAAAAAAATGACATGAAAGGTTAGTCTGGGTTCATACAGGTGCATAACCAATGGGATTTGAGGTAGGTTTTAAGCCCGATTTTAAATTGTGTTAGTGAAGAAAGGGAGGTCAGGTCACTGGGGAGAGAGTTCCAGATGTTACCCACGGTATTAGAGAACAGAGAGTCCCCCAGCCTTGTTGTAGGTTTTGCCTATTTGCACTAGTATTTTATTAGATGAGCGTAGGGTCTTAAGGTTGCTGTAGGGGGTGATAAGGTTGGTAAGAACTGGTGTGTTATTAGGCTGATACAGGATTTTGTAGGTAAATGTAATTGTTTAAATAGAAGTAGATTTGGTAACTCTAGCCAACCTAGTTGTTCATAATTAATAGAGTGATGGGTTCTGAATGTAGAGCCTGTTGCAAATCCAGCAATATTGTTATAGGAGACAGCCAGTTTGTTCATGTTGTTTTTTGAGAGGTTAGTATATACAGGGGAGGCATAGAGGAGGGTAGAGATTAAGTGGGTCTGGGCAATAGTAGATTTTGCTAGTGGGGTAAGAAAGGATTTGATTCTATAGAGGGAGCCTAGTTTTTTGTTGACTGTTTTTATGGTATTGTTAATGTGACTATCAAAGTTAAGGTTATTGTCAATTAGTACCCCTAGGAGTTTTGTGGTAGGGTCGGGGGATATGATGGTTCCATTGTTCGATGTGACAGTAAAGTGTAGTGGTGTGGCCCTATTGGTGGGAGTAAAAAGTAGGAGTTTGTTTTTTTGGGGGTTCAGGATGAGGCACTGGTGTAGTAACCATTCCTCAACTATGTTAAACACTTTTTGGGTGAGAGACTGAAGGTCTGATGGAGTTGGGGCTGAGCATATTAATGTGGAGTCATCTGCATATTGTATTATGGAAGCTTGAGGAATTACAGTATGCAGGTCGTTAATGAAAATAGAAAATAGAAGAGGTCCAAGTACAGAACCTTGGGGGACACGGAGTGAAATGGGGAGATAAGTTTTTCTCCCACAGAACTGCTTGTTGCCTATTGTTTAAGTAGGATTGAAACCATTGTATAGCCAGTGCAACAAGAGATAGGTTTTTGAGTATATTTATGAGAAGTTGGTGGTTAACCATATCGAAGGCTTTAGAGAGCAATAAAGAGGGCTGAGGATAGAGTGTTGTTATTGCGATTTTTGTTTATACAGTCAGAGAAGGATAAAAGGGCAGTAGTAGTACTGTGAAATGGCCTGAAGCCATGTTGGCAGTTAGCTAATAAGTTATCTATTAGGTGTTTTAACAGTTGCTTATGAATGCATTTCTCCATGATTTTTGCCAGTGGAGTTAGTATAGCAATAGGTCTGTAGTTGGATAATTCCCTAGAGTTTCCACCTTTATGAAGGGGGATAATATGCGCGATCTTCCAAATAGAAGGAATAGTACCCTCAGAGATTGTTCTGTTAATCAGAATAGAGATGGGGTAGGCTATGGCATTTGCAGCTTTTTGCAGATATTCTGCAGGAAGGAGATCTGTTGCAGTGGTGGTAGGTTTGAGTTTTAGTAAAAGGGTACAGATAAAGGATGTAGGGACAGGTTTGAGATGAAATGGGGGAGGTAAGGTAGTATTTAGAGGGCGTCAGAGATGAGCTGTCAGGAGTTAGTTGATTGGCAAGAAACTGAATGGTCTCAGTGAAGAATGTATTAAAGGTACTTGCGATTTGCTTTGGATTGTCATGGTCAGTACCTCCAGGGGAGGGGGTGAAAGAACGGCCTGGGTGTAAGAGTGTGTTTATCCCTGCCCAAAATTTTTGTGGTTTGTTTTGCTGGGTATGTTGGAGTTGAATGTAATAGCTTCTTTTGTCTGACAGAATGGCTTTTTTTGTATCATTGCTTAGCTGTCTGAACATTATGTGATCCTCTGGGTTTTTAGTAGTACGCCATTTGGTCCAGACTATTTCTGAGGAGCATTTTTTGTTTCGTCTCTTTTGAGAGCCAGGGGGCAGGTTTGTTCCTAGTTCTAATGGTCCTTTTTGGAGCATGGAGGTCAAGAATACTTAAGAATTTAGTATTAAAGTAGATTACTGCTTCCTCTAGAATTAAGTTTTTGAGGGGTAACCAGTTGCATGCTTTAAGTTCATTTTGGAAGATATCAGGGTTAAAATTTTTATTACTCCTTATTGTTCTATAGGTAATTGGACTTGGGATGTCACTCTTAAATCTGATTATGAAGGTGAGTGCATGGTCGCTTATATCTTCAGGGAGAGTCCCTACTTTGAAACTTTGGTGATGTCTATTTATCAGAATCCAATCTAAGGTGCTTTCATTGTTGTGTTTATTGGTCCTTGTGGGGGAGTTAACAGTTTCAGTAAACCCATGTAGGTTAAGATGGGTAGAGGGCTGTTCAGAAGTACAGCTTTTCCAGTTGATATTAAAGTCACCGAGTACTATTGTTTCTTGGGGATAATTAGTTGAAAGTCAATTTAGGATATTTTCTAGAATATTAGAGTTATTCCCTGGGGGAAGGTAGACAGCAATAATGTATATGGATTTACAGTTACTGAGTTGAATTTTGGAGATAAGTATTTCTTCATTACTAGTTAGAGAGGGTTTAGAGTCAATAGCGGTCACCTGTAATCCGGATTTATATAGTAAAGCTACTCCACCTCCCTTTTTAGCTTTTCGGTCTTGTCTTAAGATGCTATACCCTGGTGGAATAAATTCATTGTCTTGTACAGATGGTTTGAGCCAAGTTTCAGTGAGACAGGATATCAAACAAATGCACATCCATGAGAGCATGTATTTGGGCAACCTTATTATTTATGCTTCTGATGTCAAGATGGGCTATAGTGAGTTGGGAGGTCTGGTAAGGAGTTGCGTAGTAGCGGGGGTTGTGTTATGGGTCTCTCTTGACTGGATAGAATTTGGACCTGGATTGGGATGGATATCTCCATCTATTAAAGATTCAAGTTGATTTCTAAGTGTAAGTTGCAGAGGTTTACATGTTAGGAACAGAGATTTTTTAGCTTTTGGCCTATAGTATCTGATGTGAGTCAGTCTGTGATATTTTGCTGGTAGGTAGGCTATTGTGCTGGGTGCGTTTGAATGGCTTTTGAGTGTAAGCTAATGGTGTTGGGGAGGTTTGCTGGTTTATGTGGTGGAGATGTTCATAAAATGTAAATAGGTAAAATATAATAAGAATAGGTATGAACATCCATAACCTGCTGCCCCACACCATACTCTCTGGCTCAAGGATTCCTATCATATTGCTGCTAGACTCCTGCCAGGTTATCCTGGGCCAAGTCCATGAGTTCCTTGAGCCTTGTCCTGAGGTTTAGGACATATGTCACAACAGACTCCTTGTGGGATTCACACTCATCCTCCTACTCATTGCAAATCAAATCTAGAGGTCCCCTCACCCTATGCCCATACAGCAACTCAAAAGGTGAGAAACATGTGGATTCCTGGGGCACCACTCTGTAAGCAAAGAGCAGATGGGGCAAATATTTGTCCCACTCTCTCTTAAACTGGTCTGCAAATGCCATAGCACAGTCTTTAGTGTAGAGTTTAACCTCTCCACAAGATCATTAGTCTCAGGATAGTAGGGGTGGGTCTTTAGGTGCTTTACCCCACAGCAGTCCCACAGACAAGCCAGCAGGTCTGACGTGAAATTGGCACCGCTGTCAGTCAGTATTTCTTTTGCGAGACCTACCCTGCTGAAAATCTCTAACAAAGCATTTGCCACCTTTTCTGCCTCAATGGAGGACACAGTCACTGCCTCAGGGTATCTGGTAGCATAATCTACTACCATTAAGATATACTTCTTCCCTGTGGAACTTGCGGTACTCAGAAGCCCCACAATTTTCACAGCTACCGTCTGAAATGGCTCCTCAATCACAGGCAAAGGTACCAAAGGAGCTTTGAACTTGTCTCCTGACTTGCCTACTTTTTGGCACAGTTCACAGATCCTGCAGTACCCTGTTACATCTCTGGAAATCTCAGGGTAATAAAAGTTCTGCATAATACATCTCTTCATACACTTTATGCCCCCTATGACCTGAAAAAGCTAGAAGTGCCAGATGGTAGGCTCTGGGCACTACCAATTGCTGCATTACCTCACCTTCCAGTCCTCCCTCAGGGGTCCACTCTCTATAAAGTAACCCTTTGTTCCAGTATACTGATTCTCCCTTTCCTTGAGAATCAGGTGCCTCCCTAGCTACATCCCTCAAGCTTTGTAATGTAGGGTCTGAGAGTGGAGCCTGTCTCACCCTCCCCAGCTCCACTTCCACAGAAGTCTGGTATCCTCTGACAGCAGTGCTTCACTGTCAGCCTGGATGGCTCACCTTCAGTCTCATTGCTACAGTCCCTCAGAGTGCCAGACCAACATGCCTGACTGCCTGTAACTGCATGCACACAAGGTACTGCATTATCAAAACATTCCCTATCAGGACATCTGTAGGGATATCCTCAAACACACCTACTTGCTTGCTTCCTTTTCCACCATCCCAGTCAAGGTCAACCCTAGCCAAAGATATTTGGAATGGGTCACTCCTAAAGCTCTTACTGGAGTACACTGCCCGAGCAAGTAGTGCTCCTCTTTAACCACTGCAGGCTTCACAAGGGTTAGTTCAGAGGCTCTCTCTCTCTCTTAGTAGTGGCCTGATTACCATCTACTAAGACAGGATATAACCTCTTGTGGTAGTTTGGTACCCTTGTTTTCTTCAAAAAACTTACCACTGGCATTCTGTTATTCCCACTTGCTGGCTCCCCGACCTTTTGTTCCCCACCTTGCCTCTGTGGACATCTATATGCTAACATGGCCCTACTGGTTACATTTAAAACAGTTAACCCTTGATCCTGGCTGTGTACCTGAACTAGTGGCTTCCCCTGTTACTGGTGGGACTCTGTTGCAGTGGTTTAGGCTGCCAAATACGCGTTCCCTTATACCCATGTGCAGCACTGGGAATCCCTTTCCTGTACAGTAATGCCCTGCTTGCTAGGTATAGGTCTCCTTTTTCCCCCAACTCATCTGCGGTGTTGTATTCTGTATCTGCCAACCAGATTCTCATGTCCTCAGGCAAAGTGCTAAGACCTTGTTCTCACTCCAAAATGTCTGCCAGCCCTTCAAAGGTGGCGACCTGACACCCACTCACCCACCTATGAAATTAAGTGCTTAACTCAGCAATATAATCACACACACTTTCATTTGCCTTGCATATATGCTCATGAATCGCTTCAGGTGTTAACACACTCTTCATTTTTCTTCTTCTTTCAGCTTTTTCCCAGTTAGGGGTGGCCACAGAGGATCACCTGTCCGCTCATGATTGGCAGTGGAATTTTTACGGTGCAGAGGTGCCAGCCCGGCACCCAACCTTCCACAGAAAGCACACGCACACACTCACACCTAGGGCCAATTTGAAGTGTCCAGTCCACCTACAGCATGTCTTTGGGATGAGGGAGGAAACCGGAACACCCAGAGGAAACCCACGCGACCACAGGGAGGACATGCAAACTCTGCACAGAAGGCACCCCAGCCGAGAATTGAACCAGAGAACCTCTTGCTGTGAGGCGGCAACGTTAACCGCTGCACCACCATGGCCACCTAACTTAAAATACTTTAAATTATAATACAGTTAAAAGTTGTTTATTAAACAATCAGTATCAGACACTTTAGAAACAGCAGTTACAGCTCTACCATGGAGCAAGGGGGTCAGGAAATATACCCAGAGCTCCTGGTCAACATTATACTGGTTACGTACCCTTTCAAACATATGAATAAACTATCAAAATTATCACACACTGTAAATTGTGGAATAAATTTACTGACCTTTATTGCTTCTGGGGTTGGGTTATTTCCTTTCCCATTACCACCATGACCCTGGTGAAGAGTCAGCATCCCCTTTTCATGTTGCCTCTGCCTCTCATTTTCTTCAGCTTCCAGACGTCTCAGTCTCTCTGCTGATTCTAATTCCATTTGTTTCTCCTGATGCAGTCTCTCTGCTGATTCTACCACCAAATGTTTGGCCTCCAGTTCAAGTCACTAACTCCAGATGGATGTTTAAGCCCTCTGAGAAAAAGCTGAACTGCCCATTTTCTGAGAGCTGTACCTCCCCAAGGTTGAGTCTGGATGTCTTCCTGGTTGCTGGTCTGTGATGCAGCTGTGACTAAGGATGCAATCATTTCTGCTTTAGTCAAGTTGGCATGCACCTGTCCTGTGGCTTGCCACATCTCAGCCAACTGGCTCCTTGTCAGCTTGCCATAATCTTCTGCTGACATCCTTGCCTGCTCTCCCTAATTACGCTAACAAAAATAAATAAAACTATTGTGATATTAAACTCGGAATGTCTACCATGTGGCTGCTTGAGAGTACAAATACCTTCTTTACGTACCACTGTTTACAGGCTACAGATAATCAATATCCACACCACGAAATCCCAATATGTGATGTGATCCCACCACTGCCAGCCAATATATGATATGGATATCTCACCTCTGGGCCAATAATCAAGGAGCCTCTATCCTCACCACTGACACTTGTGTGTGTGTGTGTGTGTGGGGGGGGTTCATTGGGACAACAGATACAAACACAGTACTTCCAGATACAGCTCCATGCATCAAGTGCAATTTCCCTTAAGAGCACAGTCAGTCAGTCTGGGGCTTGTTCCTCTGTTTTTCCAGCTCTCCAATAAGACTCCCCACTGGTACAGCTGTACAGTTGAATCCTTAGCCAGAGTTCCAAGCAAAGTCTTCCAACACTTTCTCTGTCCAACCAGTGCTCTCTGTCCCTGCCCAAGTAGCTGACACATACTCTGAGACTTGATTTGCACACACAAAAACACACACCTGGGAAGGGCTGGCACAGGTTTACTAGCTATGATCCCTTTTGCCCAGACTATAAGGTAGTTACCGCTGACACCAGAACCCCTTGACAGCTACTTTAAGGCCCTAAACATAGGGTGTCCAATCTTTCTTTGCAATATTAATATTAACACAAATGGTAGTTTGACCAAGAGCAAGGCTGTTAGAAGTGGCCCACACAGTGTCACTGAATAAATATGCAAGTACACTCAAAATGTAAGTATCTCTACAAAGATCAGCCACAATGAAAGGTTCAAATATATTTAATAATAAATAATACAACAAGACAATACTAAATATATATTCACAGTGGCATCAGAGTTCATAACACAGGAATATTTAAAATAACATTGCAGGACAGGCTCAGATAAATAAAGAAAAAATAATAGCTAAATTAGCTTCACTATATTCCTGACTGTATCTAAGAGAATTACTATACCCTAAAAACTTACTAATAGAACAAGGCAGATGTGGTGAATGATTCTTGTTGTTAGGTTCAAGACAGAATGCAGAATGCTCTGTCTAACTAAGAGACTTCTCATATTAATACCTAAAACATTACTGCTGGGATAGCTTGCAGAATATCATTTCTTGTCATCGGACTTCTACTTCCCAAGTAAAACCCTCATTGCTGAAGATGGCAGAACTTAGCACCTACCTGTAAAAATACACATACAAAGGCTTTTGCTCATACCTTTGGCAGGTGCTGGAAGTCATAAAACAATTGTATTCCTTCATGTTTTCAGAGTAGTAATTAGTTCACCCCAAAGACAATACAGAAAGCCTCCTAGTACAAACGTTGTGTCTCTGGCTGCACTGAAACCTGTGAAATAGCATCTTTACTGCCTAGCCTATAAAGTAATTTAATTTCATATATTTTTCTACAGTTTGCTGGACTGAAGTTAACCTCCTGTATTCCAGTTTCCACTGTTAAAATAAGTACATTTAAACAGCTACAATAATGCATATACATCCCTGTTCTCCATCAGTAGGGCACACTATGGATACATTTTAAACACAAGCACTTTACAAATACCTTTTTAGCACAAACATCTGTACAAAGCAGTTTGATATACATATGTCATACAGTTCTAATACATTTGTAACAGAAGCATCTTATATAAATTAGTTTGATATTCACAAATGGCATACAATTATTTACAAAATTATAGCTAGCAGTGCTGGCAGTACCTCCTTTTAGTTTTAGTAAGTCTTTTTACTAGTACCTCCTTTTGTCACAGAAGTGTAGAGTCATTTTGTGAATCTGCCCATAGCCCTAGACATTCTGTTAGGGGGATGGACTGCTGAGCTTTCCTGGGCAAGTTCTTTCTTGGTGGATGCCACAACCACCATGGCATCTACTGGAATGCCCTTTGTTCAGTGGGGCGTATCCTGAGGGGCACTGAGAATCTTGTCAGCTCTCTTTGGTATCAGCTCTGCAGCGTCTGGTTCCTTCCATGCCCTTGCAGACACTAGGTTCACTAGGGGGTCTGCAGGGGGAGACACCCAGGATGTAGATGGGCTGGTCCCAAAAGCCTCCAAAAGCACAGACTCATCCAGGGTGGGGTTTGGGGCCGACCAGCCACCTCTCTGATGAAGGATTTTCAAAATGTCTCCAAAGGAGATGTCAGGTAGAGATCTAGGGAACCCTCCCCTTCACTGAAGTCAGTGTCCGTCGTGAGAGATTCCTCTGGAGAATCTAGGTGTCTCCTTTTGCACCTTTTATTCTGAAAAGCCTCCTCGGTAGGGTGCTCCGGGGAGATGTCAGAAGAAATCTGGGCTTCCATAATTGGAAGAGACTGAAGGCCTTGAGGGACTGGCTGCCCTGGAGGCAGAAGTGAGGTCTCCAACTCAGGGCTCAGGAGGGAAAGGGGTGGATACGATACTGTTGGAGCTGGGAGTCTCCTAGGAGCAGAGAGGACCCTCTACACCACTTCAAAGGCTGAAGGACTCCTGCCGTCCCAAAAAAGACTACTCTGTCGCCAAGGGTCAGAAACAGACTGTCGTCCCCAGTCACCAGCAGCCCTCTGCTCTGAGGCAAGCAGTGGCACCGAGCTGCTGAATGCTGAGGAATCGAGGGGAAGCGACAGCTTCAACAACTTCTGAGTCGAAGTCATCTACCCAGACTCGATGTTGAGGCTTCGGCTCCGAGATGCTGTTGGCACCGAGCAAGTCAAGGAAGCAGTTAGGGTCGAAGTAGTAAAGACTATCGGACTCAACACACCGGCTCCTGGGCCAATGGATTTGGGAGCACCAAAGCAGTAGGCCGGATTGGAGAAGGAGATACCATTTTGCATGGGGAAGCTCTGCTCACAGATCCCTTAGGGGACAGAGCTGGAATGACCCCCATCTGAATTTGCATACGGAGAAATTTCATTATTCTGTCCACCTCATTCTCTGACTGGGTCCAAGAGGATCTGATGGAAGAGGACACAGAGGAGGGTCTGGAGTGAGATCTAGGACAGACATCAAGGGGACATTCTTGGCACAACAGGTTCCGGCCCCAACAAGATGATCAGGGCACAGGGCGGACAGGTAGCTGCAGAGATCGGAGCTGAAGGACTCTGCTCAGAGGTTCTCAGGGCAAGTCTACGAAGCTCTGGCAAAACTAAGATGGAGGGGGTCTGGGGACCATTTCTTAGGATGCCTGGCCTCCTTGGACTTCTTGACGGGGGTTTAAGCCCCTGAGACAAAAGGTGATTGCTGGAGAAGGAGGAGGAATAAGACCATTGAGGACCAGCTTATTCCCAAAGACCATTGAGGACCAGCTTATTCCCTCTATCTGCAATGACTTGGGGAAGGAAGGCCTTAAAGATAGAGCATGCCACTTCAAGGTGTGCAGGACCCAGACAATAAACGCACTCCCTGTGGGCATCAGACACAGTGACCTTGTGCCCATAGGAAGTGCAGTTTCTAAAGGAAAAAAACAGGCCAAAGGGCACTCATGATAACGAAGACAAATACTGAAAAAGACCTACGGAGGAGCTATAACCAGACCATGATGCATGCTGATGCACAGAAACGAGATATAAGGTATCTGGGAGGTGCGAGAGAGTATGGGTAGGGTGGGAGGAGCTTTAGCTTGCTAATGGCGGAGTCTGAACAGACATCAGATACAATCATTTAGCCATACTATTTTTAAAAATAGAAGCATTAAAAAAATTCTAAAAATAATAGTCCACTTTCTTATCTATCATTTCAGAAACTGATTAAATTATTAGATTTACAAGCTATTTTTTTACTTCAGCTTATTAATTTAAATCCTGATATTCAGCTGAACAAAAAAATACTTGACCTATCTCAGTTTCTCCTTTAAAAAATGCTACAGTCTGGGATTTTTTCTCAAAAAATTCATCAATAGACCAATTAAAACTCAGCTTATAACTTCCCAAAGCATACTTATCAATTCTGAACCAAATTTAGAATCTATTGCTTAAAAATATTTACTGTAAATCCTATCCATACAAATAAAATGACTTTTCTTAAAATGTGATATCTGCATTACTATCCAAGAATTCAACCTCTAAAGCATACAAAAGCTAATCACAAAATTTACATATAATAACTGTTTCTTCTTTTCATCATTATGGTGAACACCTGATCAAACTTTCACAAAATATTATTCCTAACAAATCAGACAGCCTTTGGCATTAAATTGCATGTTTATTCCTTAAAAAGAATTATTTCATACTGAATTTATAATTGTCCACTATGTTTATTTCACACAAGCTGAAAAAGTTCTTTTTTTCAAAAACTATGCCAAGTCTGCAACAAAGATGATGCAGATTAAATATACATCTTTTGGAACTAACTTCACTAAACCATTACAGCCTAATTTATGGCAAAAACTCTGCTTTCTAGACTACCAAGACAATATATTAACTTGACAGTTTAATCTTCACTACAGCGCTCCAAAAGATTTAGGCTCTTGAGCTAAAAGTACTAATAATTAAAGCTGCATTTGTTAAATTTCACATTACTAAGAACTGGCTACATTTAAATTCAGTTACATGGGAAGCCTTCAAAACCATTGCTATTAAATATGTAAAAGCTTATAAAATTTGACCATATCCAAATAAATCTAAGTCTCAATCCAAAGGTAGTTGGGATAACTTACTGACTATTATTTGCTAAAGTTTGCATTTCTCCATGTATAGACATCTCACTGGTTTATAGTTATTCTGAAGACAGACATCATTAGTTTTACTTCTATATCTTAGCTATAATTTTACTGTAATATCGGTACATAGTTTAAACAGATTTTAGTGTTATAGTTCCACTAAATTCATAATATGTTATGTTTTATTGCTGTATTCATAAACATTTATGCTTTTGCTCTCACATTTATACACCTTGTTGTTTTAACATGTCAATTGGTGGTTTGTTTGTTACTCTACTGGAAATTTGATGAAATGGGACTGGGGGGTGGGGGAAGGACTGCATTATGAGCTCATCACATTCTAATATTACTACCATGTATGTTGGCGTGCTATACAACACCTCTTGCCATGCACATACGTTTGCAAAGTTCTTTCTACCTGCACTTTTATTAAACTTCTGCAATTTTTTTATGTTTCAAGATTCTGGCAAAAATTATTGCCTTGGAGCAAGGCTGTGGCTGTTTTTCGACATGTTAACAAAAGTAAAATAAACTAGCTGTTCAAAGTAGTTTTGGTAGTGATGGATGCAGCTCAAGTGTAGCATCTATCCAGTAATGATGGTTATCAGAATATCATCTAGCTTCCCTGCAATACAGCTGCGCTTATAACAGCAGAAGTTCAAATCCCCCACTGATACCTAGCCTTTGGCTATTTGGGTTGTATCCTTGCCCACAACACAATATGCGGAGTCTTCAAAACGCTCTGGCTTCATCCCACACCTACACTGACTCCTGATTTGCTAGCCCCTTGGAGAGAAATCAGTTAGAATATAGACAACTTCAAGACTTCCTTGCCAAAACAACTAAACAAAAAAGAGAACGGTTACTCATCCTGAAACCCCAAAAAGATATAAATATATAAAACTGTTCATTCCAACAGCTAACTACATACAGAAGTAGGGGGATGAGGATGGGTGCAGACACTGCAGCAGTGAGGAATTCAAGAATCACAGTTAAGCTAAGTGCAACTTACACAACTGTACTATGTTGATCATTCTCACTTCCGCAGTAGTCTTTTGATTATATATCGGATAATTACCAAAACCTATCCAGCCCAGGGGGAGGAAGGATAAAGATCCAGGAGAACCTAGAGAATGGTCTTAGCAAAGCTAGTCCTGGACTTGGAAAAGGAATCCAGTATGTAATGCTTTGTAAAAGTATGTACAGATGACCATGTAGTTGCCTCTGTTTCTGAAGTTCTCTCCTTTCCAATACACCATCAGAGGAATCAAGGCTCTATTACACTGTCTTATTCCTGCCTGGAAATGTTTTATCACGGAGGGCAAAAGAAGAAAAGATACAGTATCAACTGTAATTATCTATAATGACACGGACTCTCTTTTTCTACTCCCATACTAGGAATTCCACAGCTGTTTAGCTTTCCTAAAGGACTTAGTACTGATAAGTTAATACTGGAGTTGCAAGAGCATGACCAGTGTGTACTCTCCATGTCATTCAAATTAAGAAAAAAATGGGGGATATTTTCCTACGGATAACCTTATATGCATGGAAAAGCAAATAGTTTATTCCAAAATGAATAGCTGCAACCCCGACACTCTCTTGTATATTTCACAGCAATAAACTAGTTAGTCTACAAAAAAATATGAACCAAAAACAGTCAGAACAGCTGGTTCAGACAAAACAGAACCTGGGATCTTTACTTTTTGCAGGGAGGTTTAAGTGTCACCTGAATAACAGATGACCTTGCATATCAACAAAAAAATCTCTTTGCATAAACGAACAGGAAGAGGATTCACGGGCTGACATGCTGAAATGGCTGATAAATATCCCTTGCCAAAGAAGTAAACAAGCCATAGGTTAATAATTCACACAAAAATTTGAAAACCAAAGATAACGGATCCTGGATAGGGTCCTAGTTTTAGGTGAGGCAAAAACTAGAAAATCTTCTCCACTGGTTAACATAACATTTGCTAGTAACAAGACTGCTTGCCTCCTTTAGTACCTGCTGCACATTCTCATGAAAAAGGTGTCTAACAGGTATTAGAACCGAATCATCCAGACAGTTAGATGAAATTGCTTGAGACTGCTGTGTATCATACTCCCCTTGTCTTGTGGGAGTAGATCTAATCTGTTAGGAAGCTTTTGGTAACTCTTTGTTCCAATTCCATAAGAAAGAAGTTGCAATAATAAATTTGAAGTCTTTCTGAATCTTTAGAATGACCCCGGATATCAGTGGAAAGGGTGGAAATTCATACAGGAACATTTCTGACCACAGGAATGAAAACACATCTGTTTTCCAAACCTGCTGGCAATAAGTCCTGGTGCAGAATTTACTAGGTTATCTGTTTTGAAATGAGGAACAGATCTATTTGAGGTATTCCCCACAATTGGATGCATTCGGGGAAGACCCCTCCCCCATTCAATTTCCATTTTATTTATGACAGCCTGCCCTAGTCTTGCTTAGCTTATCTGCCACTACATTTTGCCCCCGATTATGTACTACACCACTGTGGTACTTGTAATCACCTGTAATGGTCACGCAGAACACAGATAATGAGGAGATTCAATAGGATAGATCGTACCTCTGTCATTTATAGGTTTTGGTCTGTCTGAACTCTCCCACAGGTCTTGCATCCCCACAGAAACTGCTCCCCACACAAAAGCTGAGCTATCTTACTGTCTCAATCAATACAGTTCTTGATACAGCCTAAAACTGGAATCTGAAAATCCCAGTGGACAAGAATGTTGGGTCCACATTTTTTTAAACCATTGAAATTTTCTCATGTATAACCTGGCAAGAGTTATCATGAGACTCCTAGAAGTCATGAACCCTAGAATCCTGAGAAATTCTCCGGATGAAGTTTCAGACTAAATGGAAAAGATGGGAACGTTTACAGATACAAATTCACCTTTTCCTGTGTTAGGAAAGCCTTTGAAGAGACTCATCTAGAATGCTGTCTAAAAGCACAATCTTGTTTGACAGTCAAGGAGAGGATTTCTGAACATATATTTGGAAGCTCATATTGGCAAGAAGTGAAGAAATTCATCTTAAAGACTCCTGTCAACTGGCAAAAAAACTCTATAAAGATCAGCAAGTCATCTAACTAAGAAGAAAATGTGCATACATTGCAGTCTGCAAAGAGCTATCGCTTAACCTACATATTTTGAAACACACTAGTAGCTACAGCTAACTTAAAAGGTAATGCAGATAACTGATAATGTGACCCAAACACAGAACCTGAGATATTTTCTAAAGCCTGTGGTTATGGGAATGTGGTAAGAGAAAGAAAGGTCTAGAACTGGTCACAAGGAAACCTCGTTCTTTGAAATCACAAATATTCTGGAGAAGAAACCTTCTTCTCTTTGGTCTAAAGGCACTGACAGTACAACTCCTGGCATAAGCATGTAATGAATAACCTGAGGAAAAAAACTCTGGTTTGGTATTTAGGGTAAGGACAAATTACCCCTAAAAGAAAGTGTGTGTACCTACTGCCAATGAAACCCTCCAGAACCAGTATTACTACCAGAGTCTGAAACAATGTTTGTTGAAAGTCAAGTCTACAGGACAGACGTAAAAGATGTAGGGAAAGGATAGGAGAGGAGGACAGGAGGGAGGGAAGGAATGACAGCATAGTCATTCTGAAGTTATAGTCTTGTCCCTTATTCTGGAGGGATCCCTGTTTATTATTGTTCTCCTCTTGCCATCTTGTTTTTTTTTTTTTGTTCCCTGCTTGTCAGAAGATGACAGGGATCGATTTTGTCTTAAAAAATAAAATTTTTAGTACTTATAATGTGAAACATGAAAAATCTTAGTAACTCCCTGAATTAATTTCCCTCATAATCACACTATTTGAGAACTTGAGTAGCAGTAAGGTCAAAAAATATCTACCTGTGTGTTTAAAGTAGTGTTTAAAATCTCAGACTTTACCTCATTAGAAAATATCTGAATACGTACAGAGGCATATTTTATCAAAACTGCAGCAGAAGTAGTGGCTCTAGATATAGTATCTGCACAAACATACACACTTTCCAAAGCATGTTTAGAGATCTGAGACAGGTTAGAAATTGTAAGATTCAGACAGGACCGATCTTGTGAAGGAAGTATGGCAGAGCAATACTACATGCTGTCAGCACCGGCCAGAATAAACAGGAAGGAAATTCTCTTATGAAATCTAATACCTTACTTTTTGTCTTCAGGGAAAGGTTTGGTATTAATAAGTGTTCTGCCTTTTCTGAGGTCCGAAGGCTATGGTTAAGGTTACTACAGGAAGTATTTAACACATCCTTCAAGGCTGACGTAATAAGAAAAAAATTGGTGTAACAAGATAAATCTACTTGGCAGCACATCATAACATCTCCTCAATTTTGAGGGGAAATGTCCTTTCATTCCCACACAAATAGATCATTCATTCTGGAACTACTCTTAGAAACGGGAAACTCCTCTAATGAAGTTTGAAAGGACAGCATTTCCCCTGAACCAATGTCAGTGTTTAAGAAAATGAGAAAAAAAAATGTTTCTTTTTGTGGCAGAATCCTCTCCCATTTTTTCCTCAGGAATACACTAATTTAGTCTGTGTTCTGGTATGGATTTCTGCTCTCCAGGATAAAAAGCATGCAATAAACTCTTGCCTAAAATAAGAAAATCATCCTTATGAGCAAACAAATTATATTTGGATGAGCAAGATCTAACCTTTTGTTTCTTTTTTTTTTTTCCTGGGGACATCCCTGGAAGGAGACTGATAGGGTGCACTTCATCCCAGCTAAGATGTCTCTTTCCCTGACCCCTATGAGAAGAACTTTCCAAACAAACTCCCAGACCCACAGAAGATGGTTTTGCCATGCCCAGACCGAACACTGGAACAGCCACAGAGGATGTCACTAACCCCTGGTCCAAGGCTACATGAGAAGAACCCAGGGAAACCAGCAAATGTCTGAAGAACAACAAATGGTCACATCAGAGTCACCCATCAGCAGCTGAGGCACATTTTGAGTCCATGGTGTAAGCAAAGGCTCCTGCTATGTTGTTTTCTCTTTTTAAGTACAGTGAGAGAAGAAACAGGAAGACAATTATGTAAGAATCCATGCTGTGGCCGAGAAGGAAGCCTGATTCCTGGTAAACTCTGCTTTGAAGAATTGTTTGGAAGATATGTTGTAGACAAGTGCTCACAAGCAGCATGCACACACACACACCTGCAATTCACCCTATTATTCCTCAAAATTCAAATGCAAAAACCAAAGCCGTACACACACAGATAATCCAAGTCCCTTTCTCAGAAAGTTTACTGAGAGAAAACAAGAAATGAAGGCAAGCTGTCACAAAGAGAACACTAGCACTAAACATAAAATATATTTCTTATCCTGAAATACATTTTCTCATGTTTAAATATGAAACTTTCAGTCAAAATGTCTTAAATGTCTTGAGCAGTAAAACAATGAAGGTAAGTTGTCCTGAAGTGCTCATAAGTACCAAAACAGTCAAACACCATTTTAAGTGCATAAAACACTTTATAATCTTTAATTCCTTACACTTCAGTTAAAATGTTTCTAATGCAGTACATTTTTTTCTCACAAAAGCATGCCCTGTACCCAGTAATAAGACCCTTCTAAAAACAGAAGTTTCTGACATGAAACTTCTGTTATTAATAATACTGCTAGCATTCTTCAGAAAATAAAAACATACATCAAAAATATAAAGCAATATCATCTGTGTGGAAAGGGATCCTCTCCGGGCACGTAGCTGCCAGAAATGAAGACTGTAGCCAGCTGGTGCTTATGAAACCTCAGAAATGCATCCCCTTGAGGTGGCAATAAAGTACTTCGCCTGCTGACTTGGCACTAAGGGGTTAGGTAATCAGCAGTTAGAGTTAAGGGAGGGAGCCACAGTTTTTTGAAGACTGGTTGTTGTATCATGGGCAGGATACAACCCAAATATCCAAATGGTACTGCAGCAGTAAGCATGATTAACATCAAATGCCCACTTAAAAATCATGTTCAAAGATAGAAAAACAAAATCTGACAACTGCATTCTGTTTCTGCCTCTCATTGGCATCCTACCAGAGCTTGTTGCCATTCTGCTTTTATTTTCCCATAAAATACTGACTTACATGGGGAAAATATGATTTAAAAAAAAAAAAATCTTCATTTTCACAGCTGATGGTCACTCACTTCCTAATCTCTGGACATGGAGGATATGATGAGATGACAGTTTTCTGGGAGATGAAAAACGTCTGCCCTAAGTAAAACAGCCGCAAATAAATAACGTTTGCAAATTACACACTCCAGCACAGTGCCAGGAACAGCTCCTCTATTCAGTCCTTTTCAGTAAGACAGTAAGATAAGATTACACAGTTGAGCTGTTCTAAGCATTCCACTGCAGTGGCTTACATCCTCTTTTTTCGGTCTGCTATATAATCACCTAAATAACATTAGGCACCCCGTATGGCATGATGAATTTACTAAGTGTGCAGAGCTCAGTGGAATAAGACATGCACTCAATGTTCGATAAGCATGCTCAATAATTTTTTTTTTATTATTTTTAATATTGTTTGTTTCTTTCGGCTTTTCCTGGTTAGGGGTCGCCAGAGCGGAACTCCGGTCCGCTAATGATTGGCAGTAGATTTGGACGTGCTGGCTTGCCGGGCCTAATGCACAACCTTCAACGAAGGAACTCCCATTCACTCATGTTGCCACACAGAAGACGCTCTAACTGAGAATCGAATGGGCAGCGTCTAACTGTGAGGCGACAACGCTACCGCAGCACCACCACTGTTTAATATAAATTGTCAAAAATAAATTATAACAATTACTTAAGAAATATGAGGATGACAAATGCAGATTCCCTTGAGGAAACAAAATTTAAAAGTGTTTCTGAACATGTTAACGCTGCCTACAATCATGAGCTGTGACCATTAGCGTGTACAGCAGTAAAAATGCAGACAATACAGAGCTGATGCTTTATTTTTCAGAGCTAACTGAATGGTTAGCACCAAAAAATAAAAAACCTACGAATAAACTGAACACTAAGACACACAGGAGAATGCCCAAACTAACTTGTCATTTAGATGCTTACATAAAACACACAAACAGATCACCTATACCACTGCACAAGCATTCATTACAGATGGTGGTTACACTGAATCTCTTCAGGCACATCTGAAGTAAACATACTAGGTGGAGACAGGTCAAAAAATCCTGCACATTATCTGAATTAACAGTCAGAGATATACCAGCCATCTCCTTAACAATGGTAGATTACAGGGTGTTGACTTATCTGACACTGCAACCACTTACAAAGAACTGTTTCAAAATTGCACTAGCTAACCTTTGTGATGATGGAGAACACTGAACTGCGCTGTTTTATGTAGTGCTCAGAACGTTATAGCAGTTGCGTTACATCTAGGCAGTACTCCACATCATCTCGGCCACAGCTCTCAACTATTTTTTAATCAATAAACAGGGGCAAAGCTAAAAGTAATGGGTAGAAAACCCATTACTGTTACTCACACCTCTCAAGTCACCTCATTTGCAATTTTAAAATGTCCAGGTTCCCCAGTGTTCCACATCTGAAGGGCATGTTATGTATTTAGTGTTAATTTCTCTAATGTCACGGACATTCCAGAGATATGCTCAGCAATAATGAAAAGTTTTTTTTTTTTACTTGTATCACATTCAGTAGCAGTAACAGTTTCAGGCGATAATGGAGAACACTGGACTTTGCATAACCATAACCACACCATCAGTACTCTGGATTTGTGCTTAATGCATGGTCGAATGTTTTCTGAGAGAGCTGCAGATGCATGGAACAGACTACCAAATTACATTAAAGCAAATGCTAGTTCAGATATTTTTAAAACTAGCCTGGACAATAATTATGAGAACAACGGTTTTGCTATATTGGCAGGCTAGAGGGCATTAATGCCTGTGCTTGAAATATCTGTAAGCATGTATGCCAGGGAAGTATTCTGCTTAATACTTAACAGCATCCTATTCCATACAAAGAAGGTATCTAATTGGATCAAGTGCCTGTCACACCAGTCGGCAATGTTAATGTGGCAGCATAGGTTTGGGTGTCTACAGTGGTTGTTAGGCTTTACCACTGGTTCATTTTAGGGGAAAGAGTTCAAAGAGCACACAGATGGTCAAAGTATCGAAGGGTAAGCAGAGATCACCCCTCAGAAGCATATATGAGTTAAGGAATAAGATTTTTAATCTATCAGAACAGCAAAGGCTAGCAAAACCTGAAATCCTTTTAATGAGGAAACATTCAGGTTTCTCTACTTACTTTAGGTGCTTAGGGCAGTACATGCCAAAAGGAGCACTGTATTCAATCATGGGTATAAAAAGAGAAGAATAAAGCGAGACTATAAATTTTCTGGATCTTGAATAGGTACTATGAAAAAAAAGCTGCCAAGGAAAAAGGATTTTCTAACTACAATAGGAACTTGGTGGTCAAAGGCAATTTTATCAACATAGCTACCCAAGTCCCTGAAGACTGGGTCACAGTTAAGTGGAACACTATCTACATGGTATGTGGTGGTGATGCTGGACTTAGAAAGGTAAACTTTGATGCATTCTTTTATGTTGAGGGCAAGCTCATGGTACAGCCCTCACATGGAGAGTTTGAGTATAAGAACTAGATCCAGTAATCGCGCCTAGTTAGCAATCAAAACACCTGGTTGGACACGGTCCATTCATATCAATCTTCATGACAAAGAAGTACATTACAAAATGGGTGGTGGGTCATTGACAGAGCTCTGTGGGACAAAGATGGTTACTTTTTTTTATCTGACCTTAACAGTATGGGTTCTATCAAATAGTCAATAGTTACCCAGGAAATAAAGTATGGGTTAATGCTGAGCTGACAGAATTTCTTGATAATCCCACCATGGGGTACAGTGCTGAAAGGCTTCGGCAAGGTCCAGGTATGCACAGCGCACTGCATATCTTTTATCCCTGTTCTCAGTAACCCTTTCCTAAGAATTCAGCTATGCTGAGTAGGTACACACTACCTTTTATGAAACCAGACTACTGTACATACAAAAGTTACTCACTTTTCCGTGTTGGAGGGAAGACTTCTAGCTTATCAATGAGAGTAGTAAGCATCAAGTAGCCTATCTACCACAAGAGGAGTGGTCCCTGGCCCAGAAACTGTAGCTATTGGCTGTTCGAACAGTTTTTTTCCATCTCTTAACTTTCTAGTTTGAAAGCCGCACTTGTGCCTGTTTCCCGCCTTTCCTATAACTAGCCTAGTCCGGTTACAGAGTTGCTGTACCCAGGATTGTTAGTAAGCTTCTGAGCTCCCAAGCCTTTCTGTGTTGGAGGAAAGCCTTCTAGCTTATCAGTGGGAGTGGTAAGCACTAGGTAGCCTATCCTCCATGGGAAGAGTGAGTTTTGGCCCAGAAATTGTAGTTTATTTGGCCGTTTGGGCAGTTTTCCATCTCTTTCAACTTGCTGGCTTAAAAGCCTACGTTTGTACTTGTTCCCCACCTTTCCTGTAACTAGCCTAGTCCAGGTACAGATTTGCTGTATTCCAGGACTCTTTGCAAGCTTCTGAGCCCCCAAGCCTTTCTGTGTTGGAGGGAAGCCTTCTAGCTTATCAATGGGAGTGGTAAGCATTAGGTAGCCTATCTACCACAACAGGAGTGGTTCCTGGCCCAGAAATTGTAGCTATTGGCCATCTGGGCATTTTTTCCATCTCTTTCAACGTTCTGGTTTAAAAGCCGCACCTGCGCTTGTTTCCCACCTTTCCTGTAACTAGCCTAGTCCAGATACAGAGTTGCTGCATCCAGGACTGCTGGCAAGCTTCTCAGCCCCGCAAGCCTTTCTGTGTTGGAGGAAAGCCTGCTAGCTTATCAGTGGGAGTGGTAAGCACTAGGTAGCCCGTCTACCATGAGAGGAGAGGGTCTTGGCCCAGAAACTGTAGTTTATTGACCATTTGAACAGTTTTGTCAGTCTCTTTCAACTTTCTGGTTTGAAAGACCACATCTGCACTTGTATCCCCATCTTTCCTGTAACTAACCTACTGGGTAGCACTAGAAAGCCTTAAACTGATACAAGCCTTCTAGCTTAGGAGATAGACTTTGGAGTGATTAAGTATCAGTTTTCTGTACTTTCTTGCTGTACTTAACTGTTTTCCGCCTAAACGCAGATTTTCCAGCGTTTACTGTGATTTAAAAGCTTGTTTTTTTCACATATTGTACTTATTTGACTGCCTGCACTTTTAAAAAGTTGTTTTTGTTTAAATAATTTGTTTAACTGTTGTAGTCTACACACTAAAGTGCGACAGCCTTTTCTGATCGTTTGTAGTCATTTAAAGCTGTTTTAAGTGTTTTTTTTTTTTTTTTTTTTTTTACTGTTTTTGCCTGATCTTTTTAAAAAAACAAAAAACAAAAAAAAGTCTTTGTTCCCCACCTTTCTAAGCTAGTATAGTCCAGTTTTCAGGCTAGTGCTGAATTCAGGGCTGTGATACTAGTTTCTGAGTTGCCCATACCTTACTTGGATAGAAGGAAGTTTCTCTGTTCACCTGTGAGAGAGGGGAGCGTTGAGCAACCTATCTGTCCCTAGAGGTGTGGTTCCAGCCCAAAAGTTAGTAGTTTATTGGCCATTTTGGGCTAATTCCTATCTCTTTCATTTCCCTACTATAAAAGCCGCATTTGCATGGTTTTGCGCACTGGGCAGTGCCGATTAGCTATGGTTAAATTATTCCTGTCTCCACCAAGTCTCCTCTTCAGTTTTTCCCTTGAAACTAGTCTAACTCTCAACCTAAGCACTCAAAAAGCATCTTGCTCAAACCTAACAGCAAGCACTAATATACCCTGACACTGACTGCCGAGCAGGGCAAGGCTCTTTTTTCACCTCTCACCAAACAAGCGACTAAGCAGCTCATCCTACTATTCAGGCATGACCAAAGGGCAACTTCAGGTGCACTCTCCACTCCAGCTGGTGAATCTGGATATCCTGAGGCAATGTTACAACTTCCTCATGTACACAGACAACCCTCTCCTCCTACCACAAAACGCTAACATATGCGAGAGATGCAATTATACAGCCAAACTGGAAGCTAAGCTGTCTCCACCCAAGACTGGAATAGACAGTCAAGTGGAGAAGGTTAACACTTGTACCACAACTCCAGCCACACACAGACCTACTAAAACAGCACTGGCAAAAAATACACATAAATACACAAAATCATACTTAGAGGCTCTAAATAAAAACCTGCAAAAGCATCAGAGACCTCCAAAGCAGACACCCAAACAACCTGCACTTCCTGTCACAAACCAGACAACACATAAAACACAAAATCAGTGGGCCGCACAATCACAGCCCTTAAGGCGAAATAACATGCCTAACACACTAGTAATAGGTGACTCTATAGTCAGGCACACTGACGTCCCATTCACTAGGCTGGATAAGCAGAAGGTTACTGTTAGATGCCTGTCGGGAGACAGAATCCGCTAAATAACACAAGCACTCGGATCACTCCAGAACAAGTACAAATATGACTCTGTCATTGTTCATGTTGGTGTGAATGACCTGAGGCATACCTCCCTGGACTACATGAAAAGAGACATGGAAGAGCGCTCTGATAATGTAGCCTAGGCTGACATGACCCTGACCCTGAGTAGCATCCTGCCCTCACCAAGAATGATACCTCAGTATAAAGAAAAATGATCAATTTCAACAATTGGCTAAGCTTCTGGTGTCATTCAAAGGGGATCCAGTGTCTGTCAGCCTGGGACGACATGCTCGACAAGCCGCGTTGCTTCGCAAGAGATGGCTTGCACCTGTCATCCCTAGGCTTTCGAATACTGGCCAAGGCTCTTGCTGCCCCCATAGTGCCTTTTTTAGGCAAGGCTCAAAAGTCAAAGCCACCTCCATAAACAGCATAATTAAAAAACTGAGGGTTATGCTACTCACCATCAGGAGTTTAAATCTCAAAATGCATGTGCTCGAAGCACTCCTCAGTATGGAGAACATCGACATCTATGCAGTAACTGAAACCTGGTTCAAGGCTCCAGAGAAAGTACAGTTTTGTACCTACCATAAATGTAGATGTTCGAAGATCCACATTGCTGCAGTCCTTACTTATGGGTAGTCCGCTGTCCTCGATCGGCCCGAATACCAAAGTATTAGGCTGACGTCGGTCATGGGCGCCTAGATCTGACATCAGAGCGTCAGGGTATAAAGGCGCATGATCGACATCATATCCTCAGTCTTTTCTTGCCCCAGATGTCAGAAGGCCAAACCAGAAAGGCCAGAGCACAAAACAGAATACCTCCCAAAAACATGCCCAACAACAACCATCACCTAAAGCATAGCACCAAGTCAAACTACAGTGGGGAAGGAGGGAGGGTAAATTGGACTGCAGCAATGTGGATCTTTGAACATCTACATTTATGGTAGGTACAAAACTGTACTATGTTCTTCATCTCACATTGCTGCAGTCCTTACTTATGGGTAGAATCCCAAAGCAACGGGAAAGGGAGGATGGTAAAAATCATAAAGCATTAGGGGCCGCTAAAATGCCCTGTAAAATAGCAGTGGCAAATCCAGCCCTAGACTTAGAATAAAGAGGAAGGTGGTAATGTTTAGAAAAGGTATGCACTGAACTCCAAGTAGCTGCCTCCAAAATGTCTTTGTAGCTACCCCTTAGAAAGGCCGTAGAAGTAGCAGTAGCCCTAGTGGAATGAGGCCTGATTCCAGCAGGAATCTCCTTACCATGATGGGAATAACAGAAAGAAATACAAAACCCAATCCATTTAGAAATAGTTTGTTTTGAAACAGGTTTACCCTGTGAACCCAAAGTAAAAGAAACAAACAATTGCTGAGACTGTCTGAACTCCTTGGTTCTGCTCAAGTAATAACGCAACTGCCTGTGAATATCCAAAGTATGCAAAATTTTCTCCCCTTTATTTTGGGGGTTTGCATAAAAAGTAGGCAAATGAATAGTTTTATTTAAGGCCACACTAGAAACCACTTTAGGCATAAAGGAAGGATTAGTACGCAAAGATACCCTATCCTTATGAAAAATCAGGAAAGGCTCCACTGCCATGAGGGCCTGTAATTCAGAAACCCTTCTTGCAGAGGTAATGGCCAACAAAAAAGCAGTTTTCCATGACAAATACTTTAACTCGGCAGTAGCTGCAGGCTCAAAAGGTTGTAGAGTAAGTTTTTCCAACACAAAATTGAGATCCCAAGCAGGAATAGGAGCTCTACGTGGGGGTCTTATATTCTTTGCCCCTCTAAGAAATTGCTTAAACCAAGGATGAGAGAATAAAGGAGGGTCGCAATCATAGTGAGCAGAAATGGCTGCAGCATGGACCTTTATTGAGGAGAAAGACAAACCCTTGTCCAATAACTCAGTAAGATATTGAAGAGCAACACTTAAATCAGGTTTGGAGACATCAAAGTCCTTTCCTTTGCTCCAAATAAAAAATCTCCTCCATTTACCAGCGTAAACTTTCCTGGTACTAAGCCTCCTGGCCTCCAAAATAACATTCAAAACTTGTTGTGGAAGCTGAGACCCTCCAGAGTCTAAAACAGAATATGCCAGGCTGTTAGATGCAGAGACTGAATCTTGACATTGAGGAAGTGACTGTCCTCTTGTGACAAAAGGTGCGGAATCAAAGGCAGAGGCCATGAAGGTTCTCGTACTAAACTCCTCAGTAGTGGGTACCAGTGTTGTCGAGGCCAATCCGGTGCTATCAAAATCATGGTTGGCTTGTCTTGTCTGGCCTTCAAAAGTACCTTGGGAAGAAGAGGCAGAGGTGGAAAGGCATATACATGCAGATTGTTCCAACTGAATGATAGAGCGTCCAAATCCAAGCTGTGTGATGAAACATTTTTGTGCAAAACTTTGGCAACTGGTAATTTAGTGGAGAAGCGAACAGATCTATGTCTGGAGTTCCCCATAACACTGTCAACTGTTGAAATACAAGAGGATCCAATTTCCATTCGTGAGGATCCACTATTTTGTCTGCTCAATACATCTGCTAAGGAGTTCTGTGCTCCTGGTAGAAACCTTGCCTGAAGATTGAGGTGTAGATTGAGAGCAGTTTCCCACGGAATCATCGCTTGCCTGCAAAGAGGGTAAGAATGGGTTCCCCCCTGCTTGTTGATGTACCACATGACAGTAGTGTTGTCTGTTTGAATCAACACCTGCCCTGGGTGAAGTAAATCTTTGAAAGCCATCAATGCAAACTGGACTGCTAACATTTCCTTCAAGTTGATATGCAAATGCTGGAGTTTGACAGGCCACGTGTTTTGCACCCATTTTCCATTGAGGTGTGCTCCCCAAGCCTTGTCCGAGGCATCTGTCGGTAGAATCTGACTCGCCTCTGGCCGGGTCACAGAGAGTCCCTTGTTTAGGTGACATTCCTGAGCCCACCACAAAAACTCCTTCTGAATGCAAGGTATTATCTGAATGACAGTGTCTAGATCTTGGCAGTGCTGTGTCCATACATTTTTGAGATACCATTGAAGCTTCCTCATATGCAATTTGGCATTGGGAAGTCCCAGAATACAAGATGCCATGAACCCCAAGGTTTGAAGGACTGTCCTTGCAGTCAGCCTGGACCGTAGAGACATTTGATGGAAATAAAGAGAAAGGCTTCTTTGTTTGTCCGGGGTCAAAAAGGCCATCTGGGAAGCTGTGTTCAGTCTCACACCCAGAAAGCACATGTCCTGAGAGGGTACTAGACTGGACTTTGTTTCGTTCACAGAATACCCTAGGCATCTTAACACTGCCATCACATACTGTAGATGATGAAGAAGTTCGTCCCTTTCTTGTGCAATAATCAGGCAGTCGTCCAAATAAGGATAAATCTGTATTCCTCTGAGTCTGAAAAGAGCTATCACTGGAACCAGAAGCTTTGTGAACACTCTGGGCGCAGTAGATAAGCCAAAGGGCAATGCAGAGAACTGATAATGTAAATTTCCAGCCCGAAAACGCAGGTACCTCCTGCAACTGGGCCTGATAGGAACATGAAGGTAAGCCTCTTTGAGATCCAGAGTAACCATCCAGTGATCTTTTCCCAACAGAGGTAAAAGTTGTTGTAAAGTCAGCATCTTGAACTTTGGAATGTCCAGGTAAGTGTTGAGGATAGATAAATCCAAAATTGGTCTCCGCGTGTTCCCTTTCTTTGGAACTAGAAACAGGCGAGAATAAAATCCTAGGCCCACTTCAGACAGAGGAACTGGCTGTATAGCTCCTATTTGAAGAAGTAAAGAAATTTGTCTGTGAGCCTCTATCCTTTGCCGAGGAGGGAGGTCTGGCATGCCTTTGAAAGGAGGCATGGTATGGAAATAAAACTTGTAACCTCGGTTTATAATGTCCAATACCCATTTGTCCTGGGTGACTAAATGCCAATTTTGCTTGAAAAGAGCCAACTTTCCTCCCAAAGGAGCTGCCAGGCAAGAAGAATCTGGCAGCTGAAAATGCAGGTCATTGGGCCTGTTTACGAAAGGACTGGCCCCTGCCCTCACCAGCAGAATGAGCAGGCGAACTCCATTGTCTCGGCCTGAAGGTACTCTGAGCTCTGCCCCTACCACGTCTAGATCTACCCCTAGACTGAGAATCAGAAGAAGGGTACGTCCACCCCTTAGTAGGCCAATTTCTACTAAACTTCGGAGGTTGTACCTGCAAAAAATCTTTAACAGTCTGCATAGACTTAGCCTTGTCTTCCATTTTCTTTAAGACTGACTCCACGGGAGGACCAAACAAAACTTTAGACTGTAAAGGGGCATCCAGAATTCTAGACTTAACATGCTCAGACAAATTCTGATCCTTAAGCCAGGCGTGCCTACGAATAACTGAACCAGTGGCCGCCACCCTAGAAGAAGCCTGTAAAGCATCAAAACCACATTGCAAAGAGTGCTTACCCACCTGTTCAGAAACATGCACTAAATCTTGCAATTCTTTACACTCTATGCCCTCTGCCAAAGCATTCACTTTAGATCTTAGCTGAGAAAGGAGGAAATTCTGATACTTCAACATATGAAACTGGCAGTTCAAAGCTCTCATTGCTAAAGTAGAAGAGGTATACACCTTCTTACCCCATCTATCCAAAGCTCTAGCTTCCTTATCCAGAGGAACCGGATTCTTAACAACAGAGGCTCTAACACCCTTAGGCCCCTGACTAATAGTTTCTGGGTCCGTCCTAGGACTCTTATACAGATATTTATGAGCCTCAGGCACCCTGTAATACCTGTCCGGTTTAACTGGGGCAGGAGGCACAGAATCTGAATTAAGGGAAGCTTCCGAGCAAACATCTGAAACAACATCCAAAACCGGAGGTATAGCTAAGGGTCTATGCTGAAAATGAAAAATCCTCTGGAGGAGAAGCAGAAGGAGTGGAATCCTCTGCATCAGAATCAGAATAAGGAGGGAAATCTTGAATGTCTTCAGCAGAAGACTCTGAATCATCTGAGGCCTGCTCCAAACTTTCCAACTCTGGCTCCATCCTGGGCCTCTTATCAGGAGGGGGAATAGAACCTCTAATAAAGTAATCAAATCCTCTGCCATTTTAAGCATGTGCTTTTTAGGCACAGACCCTGAAGAACCAGAACTGACACCAGAGGAAGGCAAGACAGACCTGCCTTTAGAAGGAGCCTTAGAAACAGTAGCAGAAGGCCTAACCACCCTAGGCATAGAAGGGAGAATAGTAACCTGAGAGGCCCCTTCAGCCTGACCTGCCTCCTGAGAGGCCACATCCTGTAAAATCAAAGTTTCCCCCTGGGACTCAACAGAAACTTCAGCCGGATCCACCTGTTCAGCTGTAGCTTCTAAAGGTCCGGCGGCCGTAACGGACGAATCATCCTGCCTAGGCTTTAAAGATTTGTCTTTGCGCTTCTTAGTAGAAGCAGGCGTCGGAACATCCGATGGCATATTATAATTACACCTCTTGCCAAAGACTAACCTAGCGCAATCTAACCTCCGTTTTATAGTGCGCTTATTAAACCTAGCACAAAACCGACACCCGACTACGTCGTGCTCCGGTCCCAAACAAGGAATACAAAGCGAGTGGTAATCCCTATGCGGTATCTGTTTCCCACAAGAAATACAATTATTCACTTTTTCTGACATCCGGTAAGTAACTGAGGCAAGAAAAAACAAAAATATTCCCCAACGGGGTACTTAGCCCAACTTGGTATCGGTCTGAAACTCCGAAAACAAAAAATTTCAGAACGCCGAACGGCACTTGCAACGCTGCTTCTGCATCGGACCATGCGGCAAAAAAGACTGAGGATATGACGTCGATCATGCGCCTTTATACCCTGACGCTCTGATGTCAGATCTAGGCGCCCATGACCGACGTCAGCCTAATACTTCGGTATTCGGGCCGATTGAGGACAGCGGACTACCCATAAGTAAGGACTGCAGCAATGTGAGATGAAGAACATCACCCCAGCACTACCGGGCTACAACTCCTACCACACGTTTTGGCCACAGCACATGGACCGAAACACAAAAGGAGGGGGTGTATCCATATTCATCAAGGATACCTACACCTCCAGGTTAGTGGCGCAGCAGGATACCTCTGAGATCATCCATGTGCAACTAACATCGGGCAAATCTACAATGCAAACTGTGGCCTGCTACAGATCACCCTTCATGACCTAGCACCACCACTCCACCATTCTGGAGACAATGGAAAACATGAAGGTCCTACCAAACACCCTGATATTATCCTTTCAAGTGTTGTCTTATCCTGAAGATGTCTCTACTATCCTTTATTTCCGTACCTCTTCACTAATATTTTCCTTCTTATCATTTGAATATAACTAAGTCCCATTATGCTATGTACCAATCTTATTTTTTCTAATGTATTGTGATACATTATTGTTTCCCACACTGTTGATATAAATAACTTGTGATATTAAATGTTTTGTGTACTTGGAGCTTTTCTCCTCGGGCCTCCACTGAAAAAGGACATGTATCCAGTTGGACTAGCCCGGTCAACAAATGTAAAATAAAATAAAATAAAAATATTGGGTGATTTCAATTACCCTACCATTCACTGCGAAAACTACTAGAGTACAAATTCCCAGGCCCAGTACTTCCTGGAATTCATCAACTCAAATGCCCTGGATCAGCTGGTAAACTCCCCTACCAGAGGTGAAAACATACTGGACCTGGTCATCACCAACATGGGCGACAGGTGTTCCACACCAGAGGTCAACCCGTCAATGGTTAGATCAGACCATAAACTAATCACTCTGGATGTCCACACCCCACCACCACCCCCAACTAAGGAAACCACAGTAAAAAACTTTTCTAAAGCAAACTTCACCTTACTTAAGCCAGAGGTGCTAAGTTTCACAGCCCCCACGCTAAAGGATAACACTGCCCAAGATGCAGAAACCTTTACAAATGCACTCTATGAGCACCTATAAGGATGTATGGATTGTGCCATCCCTAGCAAAACCAAAACTCACTCCTCTAAGAGAAGGAAACCAGTTTGGTGGACCCCTGCAATAAACAGGCTATACAATAGAAGGAGGAAACTAGTTCAGAAAAAAAGCAAATCCC
Organism: Protopterus annectens; assembly: GCF_019279795.1. Taxonomy (NCBI): domain Eukaryota; kingdom Metazoa; phylum Chordata; order Ceratodontiformes; family Protopteridae; genus Protopterus; species Protopterus annectens. The sequence continues at coordinate 994,584,858 of NC_056734.1, read as the reverse complement.
AAGAAGGAAAGACATCCCTGATCAGTATCAGTAAGAAACTGTGGTCCCTCATGAAATTATCCAAGGCTAACATCGAAAGAAAAATAGCCAAGGATTCAAAAGATAACCACAAAGCCTTCTTTAGCTATGTTAAGAATCTAAGTGCCAACTCGCAGATATGCACTGAACTAGTGCAAAATAGCACAAAATATACTGAATGTACTGATATTGCCAACATCCTGGCAGACAGATTCAGTGCAAACTTCACCCCCCTCTCACCTCCAAAAGGGCCCAAAACAATACCAGAAAAATGTAGTGTCCCAAAAATCACAGACGCACAGGTGAAAACAGCCCTTTCAAAAGCCAAAAACACAGCATCAGTGGGACCAGATGGTGTCCCAGGCTGCGTCTTGCACAAACTACAGAACCAACTAACCCCCCACCTAAACATGCTGTTCAACCTCAGCCTCTCCACAGACTATGTGCCCATAGAATGGCGCACAGCAACGGTTACTCCTCTCCACAAAGGAAGGGCCACAACTGACCCTGGTAACTATCGCCCCATAAGCCTGACTAGCCTGGTCTGCAAGGCTATGGAGCGCATCACATCATCATGGAACTCATTAACAAAGACAATGGGAACCTCCAAACACTTGACCTGACCCAGTTTGGCTTTGTTAAGGGCAGATCATGCCTACTAAACCTGGTTGACTTCTTCAAGACAGTCACCAAGGCCATAGACGAGGGAAAGGTGGTTCACACAGCCTACCTTGACCTCACCAAGGCTTTCAACACCATTCCCCACTTGAGTATTACAGAAAAACTCACCAGCCTGAACATAAACCCCTACGTCACAAGATGGGTTGCCAACTGGCTTACAGACAGAATTCACACGGTAAGAATAGTGGGCTCCAGGTCCAACTCTAAACCAGTCACAAGTGGTGTCCCGCAAGGCTCCGTCCTGGGACCCCCTACTGTTTAGCATATACTTCTCAGAAGTACAAGCAAACACAGGAGGACTACGGCTAACCAAGTTCACCGATGACTGCAAACTGGTAGCATAACTGACACTCTGGCTGACACGGACATCCTCCAAAAGGGCCTCACTGAGATGGACACCTGGTGTTAAAGTCATGGCCTCAAGCTAAATGCCAAAAAATGCATAGTCATTCTGTTTGGGAAAAACAAAACACCCACTAATTACCACATAGGTGGCAGCCTCCTTAATACAGAAGAGGTAATAAGAGATCTGGGGACCCAGGTAGATAATCTCTCCTTTGACAATCATATTGCCAAAGTAGTTAGGAAATCTTTCTATGTGGCCCATCTAATTACTAAAGGGTTCACATCTAGAAATAAAGAGGTTACAGTGCTCCTCTACTCGTCACTCATTAGACCCATCATAGAGTACAATGCCCCATTTGGGATGTACCTCACAAGACACTTCCAACAGCTGGAAAGACCACAAAATTACCTCACCAAGAGGATTACTGGTCTCAAACATATGTCCTATGCAGCCCGACTGAAAAAACTCTGGCTGTACTCAGTGGCATATCGCTTACTCAGAGGTGGTCTCTGCCTGACTTACAAAGCCATGTCCAACTCAGAATTGATGGACATGCTCTACCTAAAGAAATCCAAGTCATTGTGAGCCACGCGCTCTAGTGAGCTAAACCTCGCCACAACAATAAATAGAACATGCTGGAAGGATACATTCCTGTCACAGAGACTCCCCATGCTTTGGAACAAAATTCCAAATTACATCAGGCAGAGCCCCTCACTAACACTCCAAGAGAAACCTTGACAAGTGGATGGGTAACAGAAAATACACCCCTGGGATCACTTCATTGGCTCTGTTTGACAGAGGATCAGTTAATTAGTCAATGGGGTGACGAAAGCCGACACACTCTGGCTAGGCTTATAAATGCCCATGGGCAGATAGCCTAGTACCTACCTATGAACTTACCCCATTAAGATTAGATCTTCATGAACCATGCCCACCCACTTCAACTCACAGGACTAGCAACTGCATGCAACAGTTGTTTAACATTCTTAAGTCTCTACTAAGTTTTAAAACTCCTTCCTTTGCTCCCATAATGTCCCTCACCTCCTCTTCCCTCAATATCAAGACGATACCAAGGAAGTCATTACTATGGTATACAAAGAGAAAGCCACACCCATTTCACAGCTATGCACATTTGTAAATATGCTGACACCAAGGTTAGTAAATGGCAACAGTGATTTACTGTAATTTATTGATGGCACTCAAAGCACAGTCAGGCATAAAGATTACAAACAGAACTGCCCCTCTGCATGGTATCAGTACAGTTTTAGAAATAATTTTAAAATGATCACACAAAATGGTGTTGGGGTAGTCTAACTAGAACTGATCTCAATTTCTTGCAGCAAAGTGTTCTTCAAAATACTCTCAAGAGAACAAATTCCTAAAAGAAACTCAAACACAGTAATGAACAGGGGCCACTGCAGGCTTGGTATACAAGTCCTTAAATGCAGGGACACATTTACTGTGTACACTAAGCAAACAACCATGCTTAGAGGTTTGAAGGAAGACAAAAAAAAAACAGGAAGAAATCTCCAGGGGAGTAGACTAGAGTCCTACATCTTCCATGCAGCAACTGTTCTCCTTATCCCAAACTCAAGGGGTTCACTAAAGTGAAATCTTAGAGCAAAGACTCCAATTTACCTACAATGAACACTATAGAAATCTGATCTCTTTTCACACATGGATAAAAAGGAAGTTATGTACTCACCATAACATTCCATCTGTGTTGTTGCCTCTCTTCAACCTATGGGTTTCAGATCCGAGGATCGGATCCAACTCGGCCACATACCAAAGCTCCAGGATCCGATATCTGAGCTTGACCCCTACCAGTAATGCTCTTCTCCTCCAAATTCCACAGATCGAGTTTGCTGCACCACTAGATACATTCTCATCATACAAGCAGAAAGAAATCACCCAAAGACAATAGGCAAGTTAGAAAGGAATAATGAACTATTTGTCCAAATAATTCTGTTAGGTCCTTCATCAAGTAGAGGGATGGAGAGAGGGAAGGTTGAAGAGCACATGAGAGGCAACAACACAGATGGAATGCTATGGTGAGTGCATAACTTCTTTATCTGATGTTGTTGCCTTCATTTGCTCTTCAACTTATGGGACAGAGCCCCCAGCTACAGAAGAACTTGGGCGGCCCTCAAGGAAGGATATTCTGGAGCACAGCAGAACCAAAGGAGGCTCTGTTCCTGGAAATAATGTCTAGTGCAATGTAAAGGTATGGTGGTTTGACCAGGTAGCGGCTGCACAAATTTCATCAATGGGATGTTTCAACCAAAACGATGAAGAAGTGGAAACAGACCTAGTAGAATGAACCTTAATGTGACATGGTAAGGAAATGCCCCTGGTGGAGTAAGCAAGTTTAATGCAACTGGTAATCCAATAAGCCAGGGTAACCTTGGAAACTGGTTCACCCAACCTGGTCTTGGAAAAGGAAATGAAAAGTTGATCAGATTTCCTATGAATTTTGGTTCTATCCCACTAGAAATGAGGCTGTCTGTGCAAGTCCAACATGTGTAGTTGATGCTCTCCTTTGTTTTGAAAATTAGGAAAGAAGAAAAGCAGGTTGATGACTTGGTTTATGTTCGCTTCAGAAGTGACCTTGGGCAGAAAGGAAAAGTTAGTATGCAAGGTAACTCTGTCCTTGTGAAAAATCAAATATGGATGCCTGCACGACAAAGCCTGTAATTCAGATACTCTTTTGGATGACGTATTGGCCACCAAGAAAACAGTTTTCCTGGTCAGAAACTTTAAATCTACCACAGCTGAAGGTTCAAACGGGGGCGAGACTAAGGACTGCAAAACCAAGGTGAGACCCCAGAGGGCAACAGGTTCCATGACAGGATGACGAAGGAGACAGGTACCTTTTAAAAAGGCCTTGCACAACTTGATGAGGCTAAAGAAAAGGAATGTTCCCCTGTGAAAATTGGAAATGGCTGCCAAGTGCACTTTCACTGTAGAAAAATTAGCTCCGCTATGAAAGATAGAAGCCAGAAAATCTAATACGGCAGGAATGTGAGCTGTAAAAGGGTCCAGACTGTTCTGATGAGCCCAAATGGAAAACCTCTTCCACTTACTATTGTATAGCTTCCTCATGGACTGTTTGTGTGATGTAACCAGAAATTTTTTCTAGCTGGGAAAGAAAGCCCAGGAGTTTTAGCCATCACTGGAAGTGGAGTAACCAAGTGGTTAATTTCAAGTTCAGGAGATCCGGATGGGAGTGTCCTGAGGGATGATGAACAGATCTGGAGAGGGATCCACAGTCCACAGTGGACAGACCAGGTGAGACCAAAGGAAGGGAGAACCAAAAGGGAGCAATGAAGATCGCTTGCACTTCAACCTCTGAGCTTTTTGCAGAAATATGGGAATGAGGGGAAGAGGCGCATAGGCATAAAGTAGATAGGGGGGCCAAGCATGGAATAGACCGTCTTTCACTGATTGACCCTGAGGAGGGATCAGGGAAAAAACTCACTGCACTTGGTTATGGAGGGAGATGCAAAAAGATCGCAGCAAGGTTGACCCCATCTCTGGTGGATCATATTTGCCAATGAAGAATTCAGAGACCACTCATGAGGCATCAGAATGGTCCTGCTGAGCCTGTCCGCCAGGATGTTTGACTTCCCCAGAATGTGTTTTGCTATGAGAAAGTGGTTGGAAGAGATCATCTATTGCCACAGTCTCATGCACTCTCAACACAAGGGGTAATACTTGGTTCCTCCTTGCTTGTTGATGCATCAGACCACTGACATGTCCGTTTGAACAGCAATAGTTCCTATGGGGAGAGAGGAGTGAAGGGCTTGCAACACAGGAAGCACCGTTCTCATCTCCAGAATGTTTATATGCAAGTTGGTCTCTAGGAAGGACCCCATGCCTTGGACTGTTTGTCTCAAATAATGCCCCTCCCACCTGACCTGGAATGCGTCTGTGGTCACAGTGGCCTTGGGAGGGGGAAGGATGAACGGGCAGCCCTGAAGATCATTCTCTGATTGGACCTATCATAGAGGAGACTGTGTGCATGCTCGTGAGATCCTGATTGGATAATTTAATGGGTAGTACAGGAAAGACAATTGGACTGCTAAGGTCCATTGAAGTACTCTCATATGAAGACAAGCTAACGGTACCAGGGTGATTGTGGCCGCCATGGATCTCATGGCCCTTAGAGCAAGACTTGCTGCAGGAGAAGTAATGTCCATTATTTGTTTGACATGAGCCCTCAAGGTGAAAATTCTGTCTGGAGGAAGAAGGGCTAGAGAAAGAGTGGTGTCCAGATGGGATCCGATGAAGTCTACGACTTAGACCATTTAAAGTGGAGATTTTTCAGGTTGATATAGATGCCAAAGGTTGAGGCTAGGTGGAAGAGAAATTCTCTGGCTTCTAGGAGTCGATGCCTGGTGGAAGCAGTTAGGAGCCAATTGAAGATATGGAAACACCTGGAATACTTGAAGTCTCAGGTGATCTGCCACAACTGCCATGCATTTGGTGAACACCCTGGGGGCTGTGGAGAGACCAAAGGGCAATATTCTGAACTGATAATGATTGGCTCCTAGCTGGAAGCAGAGGAGCCTTCTGGAGCGTCTGTTCATCTAGATGTGACAGTATGCATCCTGAAGGTCCACAAAGCTCACACAGACATTCTTCTGCAGGAAGGGTAGAATGGACTGTATCGTGACTATTCAGAACTTTGAATTGGCAACTGATTGGCCTAATCCAAGCTGGTCAGGAGGAACACTTTGGATGACTGTTTTTTGGAGCAGCTTCAAAACTTCTAAGGTTGCAGCCTCCCTCTGATTGGATTGAACATCGGGGAGAGATTTGCTTGGAAAGGGTTTCTGGAAAAATGGTAATGAATAGCCTCTGGGTATAATTTTTAATACCAAATGATCTTTTGTGATAGCTTCTCAGGCTGTTGGGTGTAAAGACAAACATCCCCCAAGTGCCTCCAGAGCTGAGCAGTTGGGCAATCCCTCAGTATCGCTGACTGGGTATGTCTGAGAAAAAAAAATCACACAAGATTCTTGATTCACTAGACCCTCTCTGCCATGAGGGAGTGTGTGTCTGCCTTTTCCCCTTATGCCTCTGGGAGGAAGGTCACCCTGTGAATCCTGCAAAGGACCTTGAGATTTTTGGAACCACAACTTCTTACCTCCATGCAGGTTCCTGGAAAAGGTCCGTTGTGGGGTAGAGAAGTGGATTCCGACTGCAGAAAAGGTCCTTCTCTCTTTTTCACTTTGGCAGAGAGTGTCCCTGACAGATGGACCGAAAAGACTTGATCCATCAAAAGGGGCATTGGTGAAGGACGCCTTGAAGGGTTCTGAAAAATCGCACAGCCACATCCAGCATGGCATCTGGTAGCAATGCCTGATCCGGCTGCCCATGAGGCACCTTCTGCAGCATAAGAAATTAACCTCATGAATGTGTTAGAAATAGACTAAATGGTGGCCATTCTAGAGGAAATGGTCTTCTGTTGCTCACAGACATGGACTCTGGGAC